>NC_134489.1:10404558-10629558 GCF_040206685.1 Ascaphus truei
TATTAATATTCAGTGGATCGTTCCATGGTGGTGGAGAAGACCCATTACACCATAGACGATATACGCCCCTAACCTTGGAGAGGAGCCCTCTAAGTCTAAGGTACCACATTGGGAGGAGTTGATCTGAAGAACCTCAAGCTCGCCCTCACAACGTGTGGAAAGGACCAAGGCGAAGACTAACAGCCCCCAGTCCTCCTCTCTAGGGGCTCAGAGATGTTGCCCTGTGTTAGGGGATTCATGCTTCTGCTCTGGTAGGAGGTTGAAGAAAAGAAGAGGATTTAGGAAATTGGGGGACTGCCTATCACTGCCCTGATCTTGTTTGTGGGACGAGGAGGGCGTAAAGAACCATGCCAGAGAGGGGGCCAGCGTCTCCCATGGGATCCATCCCTAGATCCTGATGTGGTAGGTAGTCATTGCTACTAGCTCTGTGGGGTGTAACTATGTAGCATGAACCATTTGAAGTGTGGTCTTCCCTCACTGTGTAGCCAAACCCAGATAGTGAGAACGCCAATATTATTAAAATGTGCATTTTTCCTTGTTCAAGTCTCTATTTTTCAGCTTTTATTGTACAGATAACATGGCCACTCTGGCTGAAGTAACCTGATAGTAACCTAACTCGGGAGTGCCTTATTGCTCTGAAAAAGGCAGTGTCGCTTCCAAGACTGTTAGTCAGTGCTTCCCTCATCACTTTATTGGATTATATTATAGAGTGGGAACGGAAACTGCCTCATCTAATTAGCTGGATAAAGGGGTTGTATTTCTCCCCCACTTTATTACAATCCCCCTGAGCACTCAAGTGGTGAAACAGCCCGCACACAGTGCATACAGTGCTACATGTACACGTGAACTCCCACTGGGTTTTTTTCTGGGTCTCATTTATTTGGCATCAGTGTCCCACTGACTTCAATGCAGTCAGACTGATAAGAAATCAGCCCTTTTCCAGTTAGAATGTACATTTGTGATGTGGCACCCCTACATTTCACTGTCACGTTGGTCCCAGGAAGTTGACATTTCTACACATGTATTTCAATGTGCAATTATTTACAGCATTATTCAGAAAGGGGGATATATATATATATATATATATATATATATATATACATACATACATACATACATACACACACACGCGCACGCGCACACGCACACGCACACACACACACTATATATATATATATAAAAATGGTTTTTGAAGCAAAAAGTGGCACGATGTGCTCATTTGCATGTCATTTCCCAGAATCCCTTGCTGCAGTGGAAGTGCTGTGTGCTGGGTGATAATGGGGAAAGGTGGGGTTGCAGACCTGCCTAAGACATGCAGATGAGCATACAGTTGTATTTACATTTGCATATATATATGTGCAAATGTAAATACAACTGTATGCTCATCTGCATGTCTTAGGCAGGTCTGCAACCCCACCTTTCCCCATTATCACCCAGCACACAGCACTTCCACTGCATCAAGGGATTCTGGGAAATGACATGCAAATGAGCACACAGTGCCACTTTTATATATATATATATATATATATATATATATATATATATATATGTATATATATATATATATATATATATATACACACACACACACACACACACACACACACACACACACACACACACACACACACACACACACACACACACACATACACACACACACACACAGGGGGTTATGCACTAAACAGTGATAAGTGCTTTTAAGTGAGATAAAAAGCCATTATACTGTAGCGTGATATTGCCTGCTGTGAGATTCACAAGGCAGTGATAAGTGCTTTTAAGTGGGGGAAAAAGCCATTATAGCGCGATACTGCACTGTTATCACTGCTTTGTGAATCTCACAACAGGCAGTATCACCCTATAAAGGCATTTATCTCACTTAAAAGCACTTATCACTGCTTTGTGCATAGCACCCAGAAAACCCACTTATCACTGCTTAGTGCATGACCCCCACAGTTTCAATTCTGAGACATGAACGCAGAACTGGGAAGGAGTTTGGGAGAGTGCCAATGGTTCCCTAAGAATAATTTGGTAATGGCACATTTTTTAAAACTCTTTGTTGCCAGGAAGGTCAGCAACCCATCGGGTAAGGTTATTAGATGTTAGACTAATGTTATATATGATATATAATATATTAGGCTGTGGGATTGCTTAAAAATAGAAGCCCCACCACAGCAATAGTAATTTTGCTTACACAGGGTAAGTGACCTGGGGTTCCTCAATTGTTACAAGGTTGAAAAAACAATTAAAGAATAATAGATAGTAGCCACTTGGAGGAAACGTGGGACACTTTAAAGTCAATCGGTTTAATTTGAAAACATTTACATACTACCCACCATCACCACTTTAATCATTCGGAGGGGAACCTCCCAGCACTATTTCATTGATGATACCTTTTTGTCTGCCACTATTCTTAGAATTCCTTCCAAAACCTTTTGTGACACCCATTAATGTAATTGGGAGGCACTACCATTAATTGTAAGCTACAGTAGTCTCACTCATTAGGAATAGGACTCATTCGTTGGAAAACAGTCTCACTCATTTAGAGTGTGCCCTGGGCAGGTGGAAAACAATCACACATATGTGCAGTGAGTGTCATCTTTGAAAGATAGTGACACTTATCTGGCTCAGTTATTTGGAGTAAGTCTTAATAATCAGAAGGCACTCACTCCAGTGTCACTCCAGTTCCACTCATTAGGAGTAAATCTAAATCAATAAAGAGCAGTTTCACTCATTGGAAGTAAAGACTAACTTGGGGCCTTGTACCTTGACATGTGTGAATAATGATCAGGTCTCTGGTTACACTCTTGTTTGTTATACACAACTACCAAAAAAATAACACACACACAGGGCTATGTTGGGGTATAACTGAGTTCAGGCACCTTTCTCACGGTCCAGCAAGAAACTTCTTCAAGTGATTCTGACATTTTTGGGGAATTGGGCTGAAATACAAATAGAGGGAATATGAATACTCTTTCTACCAAATCTCTTTAGTTAAATCTGAATTATTTATTGAAGTTTACATACCAATTTATTTTTACTTGCTTAAGATTGTAGCACATTTTTCCCTATGAAAACACCATACGTGAATAGATAAATACAAAAATGCAAAAGGCAAATGCTTCAGTCCCCGCAGGAGTCTTTGATGTCTGCCCTGGCTAGATATTTAGATGGGGGGCAGATATCTCTGTTGTGTACCATATTACATTCTAAGTTTACTTTAATGCTATTTTGTTTCTGTACTTCTGCCTTACCCAATGAAGGACCCTGAGAGGTTAGAAAGCTTGTAACACATCCACTACTTGTGTGTCCAATAAAAGCTATCACACCCCCTCCTCCCTCTCCCTCCTGTGTTACTTCTTGAATGCTATTGTAGACATGTCTGCCCTTCTCTTTATCTTTGTGATTATATGTTATCCTAGCCATCATTCTTTTTATGTTAATACTCACATTAGCTCTGTATTCCTTTTAATTTTTTGAACTATCATGTATGGCAGGGGTACGCAAACTTTTCTGTTTGCTCCCCCCTGCCTGCTCTGCGCCCCCCCCCCCCCTGCTCGTGCCACCCCCCTTACCTGCTCTCTGGCATGGGCGGCATCATATGACGTTCCAACGTCATGTGACATTGGGTTGCCACGGCCACGCGCTGCCATTTGATGCCACGTTGTCATGGTGACGGGTCGCCGGAGAGCAGGTAAGGGAGAGTTACAGAGGCCTTGCGCGCTCTCCTGACATTTAATTAAAATGTTGTGGGGAAGAGCGCAGGGCCTCTGCAAGCAACGCACCCCCCCCCCCTCCAAGAAAATCTCAGTTTGCACACCCTTGATGTACGGTATCAGTTCATATTCTACATCTCTACTGCTCAGCACAACTGTAGTTTCATTCATCACAATGGCTAGATCCACAAAGCTGTGTTAAATCAGGGCTCATAACGCGAGGTTACCTCCAACAGGAACGGACATTATGTTCCGTGAGTTATGGTATCCTCAAAGCTAATTCTATCCAAAACAACGTCCCAGCTACATGTCATTAGCATTGTCTTAACGTTCCGTTATTGTAGCATAACGATGCTATATCTTCCAATAACGTGACGTTATGTCTGTGTGGGTGTTATTCCCATCCAGAACCCCAAACAGGGCTTTTGCTGAAGGGATGTTATGCCTAACTGGGACGTTTACACCTGTCCAGACACTGCAATTTCATTCTCTGGATAGGAGCAATGACTCGTTTAGGTCTAATTTATGGAACTTAATGTTAAGCCCCCACATTAAGATCTAATTTGCATATTATTTCTATGTCATTATCACTAACGTTTGTTATAGATAATGTTATGCTCTTTATGGGAGAAAACATGGTGTGGTGTTATTATTATAATATTATTATTATAATATTATTATGTTATTATTATTATGTTATTGTGCTTTGAAGATGCACCGTTAATCTTAACATGATTTTATGTTAGGTTAACACCACGTTACGTGACCTAAAGGAGCTTTGTGGATCTGGGCCTAAGTCTGCAGAAGGCTCATAGTACCCGTATTGGTCTCAGAAAAAGTAATATATTTCGTAGGCCGTGATACCTTTTAATAGACCAACATACCAATCGTACATGGTTGTCTTTTGCATAAACCTTCGAGACTGTAGAGGTCCCGTCTGGTAATCTGATGTTCTTTCATTACGTCTAATAAATTCCCAGGTGCTTAAGAGATCAGCACCAAGTGTAAGGAAAGTAATTAGCAATTTACAATTTGATGCGGGCTCACACTGACTCAAGAGAAAATTCTAGAAACGCGTCAAAGTGCAAATATCGGTATCTTCTACATTTTGCGTTTGAATGTCGAGGGCAGGTGGGAGCTGGCACTGTGACTTAGATATACAGGTTGATGACCGTGAAATTTGAGCGCTTGCAGTGGCAGTGATGGATGTTGAGAAGCAGACATTGGACATGTATATATCCTTTAATCAGCTCCCTTTTCTCCCTGTACATCCAGCAGGTAGACTTGGGTATACAAGTCGAAAAATCATCGCAAAAATGATTCCAAGAGGACGCAGAGAGGGAATGAATCCTGGGCAGCCAGTAGAATCAAAAGAAGACCGAGAGGAGCGTGTTCTGGCCACGCTGGGGATCATCGGGACCGTCTTGAATCTGCTAGTAATTATATTCGTTTACATATACACCACCATATAAAAGGCCCGAAGGCTGGTCTTGTACAGCAGTGTCCCAACTGCATTGAATGAGGAGCAGGCCATGCAAAATCAGTAATCACTACCTACACTGAGACTGTGGATTCTGCATGAGAATTGTGATGGCTACAACAGGTATGCTTGCAAAGGCAGCCGCGTTCAACATGGGAAATCGTGTTGGTACATGGACAGTTTGCCCGTCTGATGCAAACACTGAATTGTAAACCTACGCAGGTCTTTGAGAATGGCGTGGCAGGAGCTTGCATGGCTTTGTGCCACTGTTCTCCAATCTCATCACCCATGCACTCCAGTGAGCAAAGCCCTATTGCAATGGTAATGCTTTCAACAGCGGGATACATAAGCACAATTGGGACGGGAAGCCCTGCTTCCTGTAAACCATTTAAAAGCCCAAGCTTCTCCACAAGGTAATTGTGTTTTCCTGCCATAGCCTAGAGGAGCGCAAGACTTTCAGGATCCTACAACCTGCATTATATTGTTTCAAGAGTCAGCCAAACAGGGCAGTCCCGAGGCCGGTCAAGTCTGTCCTTCCTTGTATTCCTTTATCTCCGTATCAACATGCTGTGTGTATTTGCGAAAGCAAGAAAACACTTGACACAAAGTTACCAGTGAAGATAAGTGGTGTAACATTTAGTACCCAAAAGTAAGCAGAGACTGCTACTGTTCCCCAACATTCAGTGACACTGTGTATTTGGGGAAATAAAATAAACATTGCTACTCAAAATGTATATGGTGCCCTGTGCAGTGATCCTGGGTATCTCTACACAATGCCAACATCACACTAATCGTTTTATCTTTCAGAGGAAATTGAAATGGTCAGCATCTGAAGGGTCACTATGACTGATATGTTTGTTTTCTGCACTGAATGACCTCTAACTCACAGGTGTGCCTACTGTAGATGTTTTTCTCTGGATGTTTAGACAGAGTTAGAGGGCGCTGGCGGTGGATTTAGGGCAACCATTCTTTTGGAGCGGTCATTACATTTTTTGGGGGTTTACATAGCTGAAGATGTGGGCAGTTGAAAGTGTGTAGTTATAAAAAGTTTGACTTTGTATTGCAGCCTGTGTATTATCCAAAGTACCAGGTGACGTGTTAATGAATGAAGACGGTGGACGGTTTCTTTGACTCACATGGTTGGATTTACTTGGTCTTCCTGGTTTGCGAAAACTTACTTGTGATTGGAAAATGAGTATGGCGTGATAGTGATCTTTGAGGGGCAGCCTCACAATCTGAGGTCTGTCCCTATGCATTGACCCCGTAGAAGCAATGATACAAGCCTTTTATTGGTAGTCTGGGACCAGATTCATTAAGGTCTATTTGGCAATGTTCCTAATACAGCCTGTTTGTAGAGGGTAATTCATTAAGTAGGGTAAACTCAGAGAACCCACTAAGATAGTACAATAGGGAGTGATAGTGATTGATATGATATTCTAGGCCCTGAAAATGCACTGTTCCCATATTTGCACCTTCTTGTCTGTTACGGGTTAAAGGCAAGAAAGCCATCCCCAGCAGCAAAGGAATCCAGACATTATTTCCCGAGCCCCTCCAAATATGATGATTGTGTAAAAATAAAAATACCGCAATAGACACATAACCTAAGCATAATGGCTGTATTTACTAACCAGTCTTCAAGTAATTCAAGTTAATGAGCTGCAAGGTGCCTTCCAGCACCGTTTTATATTTATATACAATCTTACTATATCCTGTGTATTTCTACATGTGCCTTTCCCAGGGGGACCTCTCCACTTTTATTTTAAAACTCCCTTCTTATTGTGAAGTTCTTCTATTAGGAAGATATACTGTAAATTCATCTAAATGATTTAAAGGAAGGGAGTCACTGCTCATTATATAAAACGGTGTGAGCCTGTCCCTGATACTCTGCAGTCAGGAGGTCCCCTTACATTAGATATTAAACCAGGACTGTCTGAGCCTGTCCCTGATACTCTGCAGTCAGGAGGTCCCCTTACATTAGATATTAAACCAGGACTGTCTGAGCCTGTTCCTGATACTCTGCAGTCAGGAGGTCATTTTACATTAAATATTAAACCAGGACTGTCTGAGCCTGTCCCTAATAATGTGCAGTCAGGAGGTACCCTTACATTAGATATTAAACCAGGACTGTCTGAGCCTGTCCCTGATAATCTGCAGTCAGGAGGTCGCCATACATTAGATATTAAACCAGCACTGTGTGAGCCTGTCCCTGATAATCTGCAGTCAGGAGGTCACCTTACATTAGATATTAAATCAGGACTGTCTGAGCCTGTCCCTTAAACATTGCAGTTAGGAGGTCACCTTACATTAGATATTAAATCAGGACTGTCTGAGCCTGTCCCTTAAACGCTGCAGTTAGGAGGTCACCTTACATTAGATATTAAATCAGGACTGTCTGAGGATATCTGAATATTCTGGAGATAGTAGATTATCCTACCAGTGCACCCGTTACATTGCAATAAGTTCCACAGCCCTTCTGCTGTGGAAGAGTTTATGCAGTAAGATACTATACAAAAAACAAACTGGATCAGCACTCAAAAATAATAATGAAGCACGTAGGTTTTGCTTTTGGTCTCGCCAAGTTTCTTCTTTAATGTATCAAAAAAAGCAGCCATACAGAAAGAAGCAGCTCACGCAGGGAAAGGAGACGTTAGCAGACACACACTGTTAGGTGTGCACAATAGAGCAACGTTTCGAGGGCCCCCGGCCCCTTGTGTGTCTGCACACGTCTCCTTTCCCCGTGTGAGCTGCTTCTTTCTGTATTGCTGCTTTTTGATACATTAAAGAAGAAACATGGCGAGACCAAAAGCAAAACGTACGTGCTTCATTATTATTTTTGAGTGCTGATCCAGTTTGTTTTTTGTATAGTTGTTTGCATCGTGCGGTGTGGATGCAGGATCATAGCACCTCTGGCTGAATTGTGTTAGACAGGCTGAATGCTAGTTATTGCCTGTGTTATTATACCATAAAGGGAATCTATATTTATATATTCCTGTTCCTTTCTGGAACATGCCATTGATCCCTCACAGACTAGGATTTGCAGGTAAAAAGATGTCTTCCTATAAAGGGATACATGTGCAGGGTCGCCAACAGGGGGGGTCTGCCGGGGTTGGCGTCCCGGGCCCAGTAAGTCAGGGGCCCTGGCCACCCGGGCCCCCTGCGCGACCGTGCCCGTTTAATTTTTTTTAAAAAGTGTCCGGAAAAAAATGCCGGCGATTCCCATGTGCATGCGCAGAGCTGAGGTCTCGGCGCGCATGTGCAGGGAAGCAGGGTGTCCGGCCTGCTACCTGTGGGCCCACTCCCAACGAGGGACGGAGGGAATTGCCATGGCAAGCCTGCGCCCGCTAACCCAGCGGGAATTAGCGTGCCAGTCTCACCCCCCCTCTGCCTACCTCACACACCCCCCACCACCCTCAGCTTACCTCCAGCACCCCCTCCCGAGCCTACCTCCCATGTCCTCCACCCACCCCGGAGCCTACCTCCTGCCCCGGGCAGCAGCCGTGGGGATTGGGGGCAGGGTGGGAAGCGTCTGGTGGGCAGGGAAGCAGGAAGCAGCATCCACCCACCCAACCCAGACAGTCAGTCACCCACCCAGGCAGTCAGTCACCCACCCAGGCAGTCAGTCACCCACCCACGCAGTCAGTCACCAACCCACCCAGGCAGTCAGTCACCCACCCACCGACCCAGGCAGTCAGTCACCCACCCACGCAGTCAGTCACCCACCCACCGACCCAGGCAGTCAGTCACCCACCCAGGCAGTCAGTCACCCACCCACCAACCCAGACAGTCAGTCACCCACCCAGGCAGTCAGTCAGTCACCCACCCAGGCAGTCAGTCACCCACCCACCGACCCAGGCAGTCAGTCACCAACCCACCCAGGCAGTCAGTCACCCACCCATGCAGGCAGTCAGTCACCCACCCAGGCAGGCAGTCAGTCAGTCAAGGCAGTCACCCACCCAGGCAGTCAGTCAAATTTCAGTCAGTCACCAAGGCAGTCATCCCACCCACCCACCGAGGCAGTCAGTCAAGGGCAGTCACCCACCCAGGCAGTCAGTCAAGGGCAGTCACCCACCCAGGCAGTCAGTCAAGGGCAGTCACCCACCCAGGCAGTCAGTCACCCACCCAGGCAGTCAGTCAAGGGCAGTCCCCAACCCAGGCAGTCAGTCACCCACCCACCCACCCAGGCAGTCAGTCACCCACCCAGGCAGTCAGTCAGTCAACCGCCCAGGCAGTCAGTCACCCACCCAGTCAGTCAGTCAACCACCCATTTCAGTCAGTCACCCAGGCAGTCAGTCACCCACCCACCCATATTTAACCCCCCCCCTGGCCCATACTTAACCCCTCCAGGCCCATACTTATCCCTCTCACCCCAGGCCCATACTTAACCCCCTCCCCCCCCAGGCCCATACTTAACCTCCTCCACCCCCCCCCCAGGCCCATACTTAACCTCCTCCACCCCCCCCCCCAGGCCCATACTTAACCCCTCCCACCCCCCAGGGCCCATACTGAATCCCCCCCCAGGCCTTTTGTCACATTGGATGTACCATTGGGTATCTTTGTCTTTTGTTGAAAATATAAAAATAAACAGTTTGCATTGTAATGTTGTTTTCCATATTACAATAAGAAGAAAACAGTTAAGTAAAAGTTTTGCGCTAAAATGTTTTTGTTTTCGTGGTAGGTGCGCTATGGGTCGGGGGATGGGGCTGCTCCTTTCATTTGTCCTGGGCCCCATGAATGCTGTTGGTGGCCTTGCACACGTGGATCATACTGTAGGCCCTTTCTGTCTCTGTATGGGATATTGTGATGGGAAGAGCAGCTGCACTGTGCCAACCGTTAATGTAATATTTGACATGAATGTGATACATTCCTTGCCATACAAAGAGCTGAACATGCGGTCTTTACCCTTTACATTTATTGGTTCTATTTATCTAGGCCATGGATTAGTCACACGATGACACACAGCACCTCCAGGCAAACTATCCCCTCATTACATGACTTAGTGTTCCTTTCCACAGAGAGCCCCCTCACTTCCAAATGCCGCTTAATCATAACCATGGCTTCTTATAGTCTTATACCCTTTAATAATAACAATACACTATGCAGAATTTTTCAGTTACATTCACTTAAAGAGGCAATCCAAGCTGCACTTTAAAAAATATATATCTTTTTTGTTTTAATATATGCAGCCTTTCATTACCTGTATTGAAAACGAATTACCTAAGCTGCCGATCAATTTGTTTTCCCCTGATCGATCAGCAAAAGATCCTGCTTTCCAGGGTTCACTAAATGGCTGCCTTTCAGTTTCAATCAATTTTCCCAATAGTGTAAGTGGCCATGGGTGGAATTGAACACACAACTTTGTGTATTCAAACGTGTCCGACTCTTTTCCTGTTAAATTGTAGCATTATTCCATAAGTGAGGGTGGAAGAAATATGAGGTTGTCCTAAAGATGACAAAAGTTAGGTTTGTATCGCAACAAAAGTTCTAAATTGCGAGCACCTACTAGTGACTGTTAATTATCTGTAATTATGGCTGCCACTGCAGATCCCCTTCCAGGGCTGGTTCCTACCCACAAGGTCTCTCAGGATAACATTGCCCGCCCATTCCTGCTCTTCTAGGGCCGGGAGAGAGAGCACAAAGTCTCCCCATGTCTCCCACACCACAAGCGTTCACCACTTATAGACAACCTTTTCAGCTCTCAGGGAGAGTCGCATTTTGAGATAGAAAATAAACAATACTCATGCAAGATTCGTGTAAAATAATGGCAGGGACATAAGGTTTTCTAGCACTACTCTGTGATCATGCACTAAAAATAGGACACCATAAACAACCTTGTTTTAAGGGGAGTGAAGACACTGATGCTGGGACTAAGTTCTGTTGTGTTCCAATGAGTACGATTTAACAGAAGTAAGAGGACACTTGGGATTATTTATTAAACAGTTAGAGTGCAGATCAGATCTACAGTATAAGGCCTCGGGCATGGTCACCGCTTAGGCGCTGACCCGTGCTGAGGCGCGCTGCTGCCCGGCACTGAGCCCCTGCAGCTGCAATGAGAGCGGCTTTAGCAGGGGCTCGCGCACACGTCCGCACGCCTGCGGAAGCGTGTGTCTTCACAAATGTTATGTTTCAGGGCTCGCCGGAGCGCAGGGCGGGTCACGTGAGCGGGTCGCCCAATGAGGGCGAACCAGCTCCGCGACGTCACTGGCCCGCCCTGAAACACGCACCACGGACGGCGCGCTCTAAGGCCAGGGAAAGCACCGCTTTCCCTCAGTGCGCCTCCGCACGGGCGAAGTGTCTATGGACTAAGCCTATCATGCAATCTCGCACTGACTTTAATGGGAGTTTCTCTGCGAAGGTGCCTTGATTGTCACTATTGCAGTTTAATAAATGTGCCCATCTTTCCCACTGTGTACGCAAGTACAAGGAATCCTGGGATTGAGAGCAAGCAGTGGCAGGATGCTGAAGTATATAGTTAAAGCTGCAGTTCAGTCTTTTTTTTTTTTTATTTATTTTTTTACTTCAATAGTTTCATGTGGGCAATCTCTAATTAGCTAAAGAACTGTATAGCTGCAGGTCAATTCGTTCTCCATGTATTGATAGGTCAAAATTTGGTGACATAATTAGTGAAGGGATCTGTTTATATTCTGCTTCAGTCCGTCAGTGGAAGCTCATGAATATTCATGAGCACTCCTGCACTGACATGTGCTAGAGGGAGGGCAGGGCTGACAAAGGGGTGTGCCAGAGCTTGTGACAGGACATGAAGGGGCAGTGCCTTAGCAAATGGCTGTTAAAATAGAATACAAGAAAATTGGTCTTTCAAAGTTGTTTTTTTTAAAACAGAAAATGCTAAAAGTATTTTTTCTTACTACAGAACTGATTTATTAAAAAAACCACACATGCAGGATATTGACTGAACTGCAGCTTTAAGGGGCCCTAGGAATAACACACTCTACTTCTCCACATCCTACAGGGTCTGTGCTGCACGTCTCTCTTTCAACAGCAAGAGTCTCCGTTATTTAACCACACTACAATGCAGCCCCACAAAGCGCCGCACGGCAGTACCACGTAACCATTCCCAGCAGCAACAGACTTAATGGTGACCTAGTCTAGTGCCTCATATGGATCGTATCCCAAAGGAGGCTGCTATTGCCATCTTTTAACCCCAAAGTGTATCGCAAAAGAAGACACAGGGAGTGGAACCATTTTGCTTGTTCTTGTGAGAGTCGATAGCTATAGCTGCAAAAAGCCTTTACCGTAAGTGGGAGAAAAGACTAGTCGAGTACCTTTTCAAATAGGTGTGTGTGTGTGTCCTACAGGAGGTCTTCCAGCCATGCAAAATGTACAACCCCAAAATATATTAATAAATATTTTGCTGTTTTTATTAATGGAAGTACTTTTAATTGTTACCAATGTAAGTAGTATTCTTTATTAGGTATCAGTGCAAGGGTAATAAGAAGTTTGTTTTTTTCTAACCGAAGGGCTTCATTGTCAACTCTTATGTCATGAAATGATACCTTTAAGTGGAACAGCTTATCTGTTTTGTTGAAAACACACACAGACCGCCTGCTTGTGTTTCTCTTCTCCCACAAGTGACTGCAATCACGGGGCACTTTTAATGATTACTTTCTGCTGCAACAGTGATGGCCGATATCCTTGGGAAGGAGCGTAGAGCGCAGAAGGTTGAGTGACAGTGGGAGTCCTCTGACATACTCAGGATCTTTGAGAATCAAACGTCAACACAAATAAAGGGCACTAGAATATATTTATTATACCTGTATGTGACCCAATGACATCAAGTAACATGATCATGTTCATGTGAGCGGCCATTTTTTACTTCTTTCTTGTACTTCTTTGAATGATGGGATGAGGAGCCTTATTTCTATGTACAATGCAATATATATATATATATATATATATATATATATATATATATATATACATAAAACATACACAAAGCTGAGTTTACTGTACGTGTTCAGAAATCCGATGATGGTCTTCCACAGGACTCCTAAAGAGGACAGACCTTGTGTTGTAATAAAGGCGAACAAACTCGCTAACCCAGGAGCCAGATGAATGCCGCGAGATGATATGTATTTTCTATGTATTTCTTGATTTAATAAAAAATGGAAAGAAAAAAGGATGAAAAAAATGTAATTTTGGAGGGGGAGTGATTAGCTTTTCTTAACGGTTAGAAAATCATGGCACCGCTGTCTATGGCTGAGCCGGTCACAGGGCAATTTATCCTGCGTATCTTGGGCCAAACCCAGCCCACAAAGTGCTGTTTCGGAACCCAAGGACCCTCTGCCTGGACAAACCTCATTGAAGTTGTTCTTGCAGGTATGTATGTATGTTTTTATTTATAGAGTGCCAACAGTGTACTCAATGCTTTACAAACACAACACAGTAAAGGGAATTATTATACAATAAGCGCAGCAAAGTCAGACAATAGGAAAGGAAATCCCTGCCCCGGAGAGCTTACAATCTAAGTGGTATGCTGGGAGAGTTACAGAGACAGCAGGTGAGGGAATAAGTGCAGTAGATGGCAGTGCTTGGCCATACTGGTTGGTAGGAGTGACTGTGGTTGTGGAACAGTACCCACGAGTGATAAACAGAAATAAACCGTGCGCAACTACTTAACCTCTAAAAAAGTCAGTATTAAGGTGCAGTACCTATACCCTTTTAATTATGAAGCCCAATATCAAGGCCACAAAAAAAAAAAAAACCACAGTGCAGGCTATTGGGATGCTTCTTTTGAGAGGTGAGTTTTAAGGTTGGTCAGTATTAAATTAGATAGGTTAACGCCATTAGCAGGGAAAGAGGTGGCAGGGAGGCGTGGGCGAGAGCAGGTGTGTGTACGGCTGGGTGCAAGATTAGGAGAGATACCCCCAGCAGTAAGAAGGAGTAGAGAGAGAGAGAGGAGGTGAATAGAGGATTTGTGGGGGCGTTTTGTATTGAGCGGGGTAGATGTTGTTGGGAAAGAGGTGTGGAAATAGGGGTGCAGTGTGTGGGCACAAGCATAGGGGGAGGGAAGGAGAGATGAAGAAAGCTGGATAGGAGGAGGGTGGGGGGAACAGAAACGTTTCCAAAGGTGTGAGAAGCAGCAACCAGAAAAAGCAATAGGGAGGGCTTAGGAGACGCAGGGAGAGAAAGGTATGAGAATAGAGTTGAAAGGTATTGGAGATGAGGAGTAGGATTTGAAATCAGATGTATAAATCAGCCCTGAGGGGCAGTGTAGCACAGTGGATTAAAAGCATCTTAGAAAGGGAGTTTACAGACGTATACAAATTGTCGGAGCGTTTAGAAAGTCAAGTTCTCACAATTGCTGGGTTCTTGATAAAGGCCCAAGTCCCGGGATTCTTGTTCCATGACACTTGTAGTCTTCACCTTCAATTCAACTCTAATGTTAACTCGGCCGACATTTCTTTTTTTTTTTTTTCAAACTCAATTTTTATTTAAATTTTTTCGGGAGAGGGATAAATGGAGAAAATAAAAGATGGAGAGGGAAGGGTGCAAAGAATAAAGACACTTCAGATGTTGCACAGCCAAGGTAGACTGATTTAAATACTCCGAACAGATTCACGTGACTAATAATTAAGGGAGGAGTTTGTCCATACTGTACCAAGGAGATGTTAATTAGATAAGCTCTGTTGCATTTGGGGTTAAATTGATAGAAGAATTCTACTCAGACAGACATACCTGTGTGAAAACATGAATCAGAATGTCAGTCCAGATATTCAGTATGCCTCCATGTTTAATGATACAGAAAACATCCAGTGATGATAACTCTAATTTTAACTCTGCCACACTTCATATGTGACCCTTAAGATGTTACACAGGGCATGGCTGTGGGCGTTATTCACTAATGTCAGCTGTGGGTTAACACACCAAATCTGGTGTTAACTGCCATTGACTTGACTGCCATTTTTTAACCTGTAACAAACGTTAGTGGATACCCCCCTCTGAAGCCAAGGTAATAAATATATATATGGCACAGAAGTTATAAATATTTGTAAACAACACTGTTCTTTTATTAGATTCAATACACATTTTAGGTATTTCTAAAATTACATTTCAATACTCTTCTATTCCGAGCTGTTTTCCCTCTGAAAAACAAGCTGAAGAGTACTGAACTAGGAAGTTAACAATGGCCATTAAGTGGACAGGAATGTATCCAGACATAGAATGGGGCAATGAGATTAGCATTACAACTAAAGAAAACAGGTTTTGGGGGGTGCTAAAAGACAATTACATGACCCAAATTATTGAGGAAACAACCAGGAGAGGGGCAGTATTGGATTTGGTAATATCAAACAATGTAGAATTAATAACACATATTCAAGTTAGGGAACATTTGGGAAACAGTGATCATAACATGGTCTCATTTGAAATAAATAATCAAAAACTATATTATATGGGTCTGTAGGAGGACATGTGCAGAGGTACAAAATGGAGACTGTTGTAAGGTGAAATTATAACAAGGCTTTATTGTGCGTGTCGCTTTAAACAGCAAAAAAAAATCAACATAAGCGAAATAGTGAGCCAACCAAGAAACCCTATCTCAGCTTTGGAGACTATACAGTATATACATGTAGCTCAACCCTCTCTGACTGGGTTGGTTAGCTAAGCTATTTACCAGCCCCAAATCATGGAGACATTTAGCAATACACAGACATAGATAATAGTCTTATACGGAAAAGTCTTATCTGTTAGCTGGGCTGCTGTAGGGGAAGCTTCTCTGCTCTCCTGGAACCGCACCCTTGTGTGCACAGAAAATGTCAGGCTCCAAGTTTAGAATCTTGTCCCCTTTGTCTTGTTGTCAGCTTGTCGCTCAAGACATCTGCCCTTCCTTGGTTCAGCCCCGTTGTGGACTAAGGAATCTCTGCTCTGTCTCCAAAGTTCAGCTCAGGTGTGAGCTAAGGAGTCTCACTTCCTGTCTCAAAAGACAGGCTTTTCTAAGCCATCTAATCAGGCAGGTGGTGTTAGTTAATTGCCTACCAGCAATTAACCACCACACTGTTGGATTAGAGGCACATTTGTGAACAGGGATAAGTCCCCTGTTACATACCTCCCCTGTTTGTGGGAAGCTCGGGCTAACCACGGCCAAAGCCCATCCTTCGACTCTCATTCGAGATCTTTCTGTGACTTGAATGAGAGTGGATGGAGGAAGAGAACCCTCTGTCCCGCTGGGATTGGAGCCCTTTCTCCAGTTTATTTTTGTCTCCTCCCGAAGGTGCTTGAGATCAGCACTCCTCAGTCGCTCGAGGAGGACTTTTTCCATGTAAAGTCTTTTTACCGAGTGCGCGGTCATGAGATTTCCTTGTTTTGAAGGTGCGTGGAGTCCCCAACTCTCACTGTACCCTTGTCCTCACGGGCATTAGTTACTGTGGGATACTGGTGCTTGGGCAGCGTCAATACCTTTTTCTGTATTGGTGGAATCTGTAAGTTACTGGTCTGCAGAGTCTCAACCTGTTTGAGTGCGTCTTGCAAGGCGCATCTCAGGGAATTTATCTGCACACTTTGCTTTCTCTGAGTCTGTATCAGTGTCTCCTTCATATTCTGGAGCTCTGTAATTTTTGTCGTCAAGGTTGCCGCTGCGTCTGTTTTCTCCTTGGTGTACTGATTCAAGGGAATGGAACAGTCTCCCTGTTTCTCCAGCTCTTGCTCCAGTTTCTGGGCCTTCTCCCGCTCCCTCTCATACAGAGTCACCTGGTATCGAAGCTCTGCCTCCAATGATGCTCTGATGACATGCAGCGTGGCCTTTAGCTCCTCATACTGCTCTGTGGGGACGTACTGGGTATTCAGACGTTCCTGCAGCGCTTGTACCTCTTTAGCAGCATGCAGATTTTCTTCCTGCAGCGTTTGCTGCTTCTCCTCGGTATGCTGGAGGTGCGTGCACAGACCTTGCAGTTGGTTCTGCAGTCGGTGCTCTGCTTCAAACTTTTCATCTTCCAAAAGTTTATTTATTTCTTCAAGCTCGTGCAGCTTTTCATTCTTTTCCTTGACGTGTTCTGTCAACTCAGAATTTTCTTTATTTAATCTTAAATTTTCTCTTTTTTCAGTCTCTGTACTATTCAGGGCCTCCTTGCAGTCCACCTTCCATTTTTGCACATCTGCTTGGAGGTGGGCTGTCTCCTGGCGTGAGACTTCCATCTCCAGGTTTAGGTTCTGAAGCTCCTTCTGAGAGACTTTGAGATCTAAGTTAAGATTTAGGATAGTTTTCTTTGACATGTCCAGCTCCTCAGTGAGACTGTGTAGTTCCTTTCTGGAGACTTCCAGTTCTGTGCGGCAGCTGTTGATCTCATGATGTGAGGCACCCAGTGCTCTGTGGAGTGCATAAACCTTCTTCTGAGATACGTCTACGTCTGTCCGGACACTGTTGACCTCCTGTTGTGAGGCATTCAGCTCTATGCGAAGAGTGTGAACCTCTTGTTGGAAGACTGTCATCTGCTTCAGTGCCTCCTCATATTTCCGCTTCAGCTTAGCCATCATTTTATCAGATTGGCTCTGCTTTTCATCCATGGCGGAAATAGTAGCGTTTGCAGTATCTAGCTCAGTCTTGAGATTGTCCAATTCTGTCCTGGCTGCAGAGTACATTGTGAGCACATCTTTTTGTAGCTTCACGTTATTTTCCCGTAGCCGATCACAGTCACGCCTGGCAACGTTCAGGGCATCCCCAGGGCTGGTCAAGGGATTGTCACTCACCGGTTCCGGCTCCGCTTCCCTAGGATGGTTGGTTGAGTTTTTTCCATTATTAGCACTGGACAGACACTTCTTTGGGGTACACGACTTCTGCCTTGGGCCCTCTGGATATTTGGTCATCCGCGGGACGACTTCTCCATTTTCTCTAGGCTGCAGGGCATTTCGGACCCCATTTTCCTCCGCAAGATCTGCAGATGTGTCTGTTCCTTCCACGGTAAGTGAAGAACCGCTTTTCTTTTTTCGCCTCTTTGTTTTGGATGACACCGTCCCCTCAGGGATACTGGGGTCTCCATCTTCATTTGAAATTTTAGCAGCGTCACTGGATCCACCTGGCTTTTCTTGCAACTGTAAAAGCTGACGGAAATATTCGGTGATCCACTGCTCCCGCTCTTTCTCCCGCCGATCATATTCGTCATCATAGGGAGCGGTCTTTTCGGTTCGTACCGAGTTCAGGCACCCCCACCATTCTTGGGGTGTTTTGTGGGTGTGACTCGGTTTGGGTTCCCCATAAGAGATGTCTTCCTCCTCATTGGACTGGAAGGGCCACTCTTCCGTGGGGTAGGGTTCATTACAGGAACGCTGTATTTTGTCCTCCATTTTGGGACTATCAGGTATATTTTTCTTCCTGACCTCAGGAGGCGCTATTGCAGCTGTTGTCACTGTATTTGCTAGAACCCCCAATAGTTGTAGTCCTACAGGTGGGCATATTTTGGTTGTAGAGGTCATAGCTCTCACAGGCCTCTCTGAAGACTTTCCCCCCCCCCCGGGCACAAACTCCGCAGCCTCCCACCCGGCATCGCTCAGCCCCCCCCGCACAAACCCTGCAGCCTCCCGCCCGGCATCGCTCAGCCCCCCCCCCCCCGCACAAACCCTGCAGCCTCCCGCCCAGCATCGCTCAGCCCCCCCCCCCGCACAAACCCCGCAGCCTCCCGCCCGGCATTGCTCAGCCCCCCCCCCCGCACAAAGCCCGCAGCCTCCCGCCCGGCATCGCTCAGCCCCCCCCCGCACAAACCCTGCAGCCTCCCGCCCGGCATCGCTCAGCCCCCCCCCCGCACAAAACCTGCAGCCTCCCGCCCGGCATCGTTCTGCCCCCCCCGCCCCTCCCCCCGCACAAACCCTGCAGCCTCCCGCCCGGCATCGTTCTGCCACCCCCCGCAAAAACCCCGCAGCCTCCCGCCCGGCATCGCTCAGCCCCCCCCCGCACAAACCCTGCAGCCTCCCGCCCGGCATCGCTCAGCCCCCCTCCCGCACAAACCCTGCAGCCTCCCGCCCGGCATCGCTCAGCCCCCCCCCCGCACAAACCCTGCAGCCTCCCGCCCGGCATCGCTCAGCCCCCCCCCCCCGCACAAACCCTGCAGCCTCCTGCCCGGCATCGCTCAGCCCCCCCCCCCGCACAAACCCTGCAGCCTCCCGCCCGGCATCGCTCAGCCCCCCCCCCCCCGCACAAACCCTGCAGCCTCCCGCCCGGCATCGCTCAGCCCCACCCCCCCGCACAAACCCTGCAGCCTCCCACCCGGCATCGCTCAGCCCCCCCCCCCGCACAAACCCTGCAGCCTCCCGCCCGGCATCGCTCAGCCCCACCCCCCCGCACAAACCCTGCAGCCTCCTGCCCGGCATCGCTCAGCCCCCCCCCCCGCACAAACCCTGCAGCTTCCCGCCCAGCATCGCTCAGCCCCCTCCCCCCCCGCACAAACCCTGCAGCCTCCCGCCCGGCATCGCTCAGCCCCACCCCCCCGCACAAACCCTGCAGCCTCCTGCCCGGCATCGCTCAGCCCCCCCCCCCCGCACAAACCCTGCAGCCTCCTGCCCGGCATCGCTCAGCCCCCCCCCCCGCACAAACCCTGCAGCTTCCCGCCCAGCATCGCTCAGCCCCCTCCCCCCCCCGCACAAACCCTGCAGCCTCCCGCCCGGCATCGCTCAGCCCCTCCCCCCCGCACAAACCCTGCAGCCTCCCGCCCGGCATCGCTCAGCCCCCCCCCGCACAAACCCTGCAGCCTCCCGCCCGGCATCGCTCAGCCCCCCCCCCCGCACAAACCCTGCAGCCTCCCGCCCGGCATCGCTCAGCCCCCCCCCGCACAAACCCTGCAGCCTCCCGCCCGGCATCGCTCAGCCCCCCCCCCCCGCACAAACCCTGCAGCCTCCCGCCCGGCATCGCTCAGCCCCACCCCCCCGCACAAACCCTGCAGCCTCCTGCCCGGCATCGCTCAGCCCCCCCCCCGCACAAACCCTGCAGCCTCCCGCCCGGCATCGCTCAGCCCCCCCCCCCCAGGCACAAACCCTGCAGCCTCCTGCCCGGCATCGCTCAGCCCCCCCCCCGCACAAACCCTGCAGCCTCCCGCCCGGCATCGCTCAGCCCCTCCCCCCCGCACAAACCCTGCAGCCTCCCGCCCGGCATCGCTCAGCCCCCCCCCCGCACAAACCCTGCAGCCTCCCGCCCGGCATCGCTCTGGCCCCCCGCATCGCTGCCTGCACTCACACACTCCCGCCCACCGCCTCCCTCCTGCCCGCTCTCCCGGCCGCACGCACTCCCCCCGACGCCTCTCACCTGCCCACAAGCACTCCCACCTCTCTCCCGCCCGCCGGCCACACTCCCACCACTCCCGCCCTCCCTTCTTCCATCCGATTACCCCCCCACACCTCCCCACGCCCGCCCACCTGACCGTCCCCATGCCCCCCCACGCCCAAATGCCCCCCCAACACCCGCCCGCCCTATATATAATAGAGATGGGGTATGGGTGCAGTGTGGCACTCACCTAGTACAGGGTGCAGTGCAGGGTGCTGGTGATGAGTATATATATATAATAGAAATGGGGGTATGGGTGCCGTGTGACACTCACATAGTACAGGGAGCAGTGCACTCTCTCACACACACACTGTCACTCAGGCACACACACACCTACACACACACACTGTCACAAACACAGTCATTGTCACTCACACACACTGTCACTCACACACACTGTCACACACACACACACACACACAGTCACTCACACACACACACACTGTCACTGTCACACACACACACACACAGTCACAGTCACACACTCATGCAAGTAACGTTTACAGCAGAAGCAGCTCACATGCAAAGTTCAGAAGCAGCAGCTCTCTTCCTCTCCGCCGAAACCACGGATCACCCTCTCTCCCCCCCTCCTCCTCCCATAGCTCACAGGCCATCTCCCTCTCCCATCCCATATCCCAGGCAGCAGGAGGCTTGAGTCAGCGAGGACTGCACGCACGCTCCTAGGAGAGGGGAGGGAGGAGGAAAGCGGAGGGGGGAGAGCCAGGGGCAGCAGTGAGTGCGGGCGGCCAGGCGGAACCCCTGGGACTGCTGCACGGAGCCCTGGTGGAGAATCACTGTGTATATAATGACGTCACCCTGCCTTGCACTCAGAGACAGCAAGAGCCAATGAGAGCCAAGGCCCGCCCCATAGTCAGGCAATGGGAGAGCTTGACAGCCATTGACAGCCAATGAGATCGCGCACAAACCCACAGACAAACATCGTTTGAGTTTTATATATATAGAGTACCTCCAATTAAATATGAGAATATTTGAATTTCTCGACATCTTTAGGATTTTTTAAAAAAAAGAAAGAAAGAAACAGGGCCGTGTTTGGGACAACAGACCGCATCACAATATTGCCTCTAGCTGCATTGGTAGCGACATTGCTCGATTTAACCCCTTCACTGCCAGGGGGCCTTCAGCGCACTGGCAGCAATGGGGTTAAGAAACATTACATTCAAGGCCCTGAATTATTTTGTGGCTGCCAAAGGAACCTTGACCCAAAAAGGCAACCAAAACATTTCTAAAACCTGTCGCTTTTTCCTCCGCAATATAACTAAGATACGCCCTTTCCTCTGTTGTTCGACTGCTAAAACTCTGACTCAGGCCCTCATTCTCTCCCGTCTTGATTACTGTAACCTCCTGCTGTCCGGCCTTCCTGCCTCTCACCTGTCTCCCCTACAATCTATCCTTAACGCTGCTGCCAGAATCACTCTACTCTTTCCTAGATCTGTCTCAGCGTCTCCCCTCCTGAAATCCCTCTTCTGGCTTCCGATCAAATCCCGCATCTCACACTCCATTCTTCTCCTCACTTTTAAAGCTTTACATTCTTCTGCCCCTCCTTACATCTCATCCCTAATTTCTCGGTATGCACCATCCAGACTCTTGCGTTCTTCTCAAGGATGTCTTCTTTCTACCCCCTTTGTATCTAAAGCCCTCTCCCGCCTTAAACCTTTTTCACTGACTGCCCCACACCTCTGGAATGCCCTTCCCCTCAGTACCCGACTAGCACCCTCTCTATCCTCCTTTAAGACACACTTGCTTAAAGAAGCATATGAATAGCACTGTGGATAATCATGGACACATGATACATAAAGCTTGGCCCCCTGCAGACGCACTTACCAGAACTCCCTCCTACTGTCTCTGTACGTTCTCCCTACCTACCAATTAGACTGTAAGCTCCTCGGGGCAGGGACTCCTCTTCCGAAATGTTACTTTTATGTCTAAAGCACTTATTCCCATGATCTGTTATTTATATTATCTGTTATTTATTTGATTACCACATGTATTACTGCTGTGAAGCGCTATGTACACTAATGGCGCTATATAAATAAAGACATACAATACAATACAATACAATGGGTTAAAGCGCGCTCAGTACTGATCTTGCGCGGAATTCCGGGGCCTCCTAGCGATTGACATGGAACGATACACCTTTTCGTAGAGCAATCAATGCGGGCCAATCAAGCATTGTCTTGTTACTGCTCTCCCGACACCGAGAGACCCTTAAATCAGGCGAGAGGTTCGAAGCTGAACTTCCCTCGTCGCCATTACTCACGGGTGTCAGCGCGGTACGCAGGATCCCGGCGGGTAATATTTCACTTCAGCGAAAGCTACCAGCATTGATTTTTATTGGGAAAGCAGAGCCGAGATTGTTCAATAGACAAAGCAGGTCCTTACTCCTTGTAACGTCCCCTCGGGGGGGACCCTTTTAATGTAACAAATCCCCCACCAGCACTCGTGTACTGCTGAATGGGCTCACTGTGTGATATCCTATACAGTAGTAAAGCGTTCACCTCCATAGACTTTCATGGGATTCCCCTCTACCAGAAAATCTTTATGCCCATAGACTTTCATTGGATCGCCCTCTAAATAAATGTGTTTTTTTCTACAGACTTTCCTTTTATCCCTCTGCACAAGAAACGATTTATCCTCACAGACGCTGCTGGAATCACGCTCTGCATGGATCTTGTGAAGGGCTCTCCCAGAATCCTTGTCACCAGCTGAAAGGGAGACCTTTTGCTTTATGGTTCCAGCATACATTGTTAAAACGAGTATTATTATTCCCCTTATTGATTGCAGAGGTTTGATGTCTTTGCCCTCTGGGCAGATATTTTCCTTGCTAATAGGGACCTTTTCCATAACCAGCATCTTTTCTCTGCTCCAGGGATCAAAGCAGAAGCAGCACTTCCAAGAAGGCTCTTCAGTAAGGTGACAAAATGGGCAGACTCGGCGTGCAGAAAATGTCCTCACTTACAGTCTATTTGTATTTTGTCTTATATGGTAAATTAATAATGCATCAGCAGTTCAAACGTGGCATTATTAGATGGGGGTTGGGGAGACCCTGTACCAGTGTCATTACAAATGCAATTAGAAGGAAAGCTATTTTTGGTTAACTCAAGCATGACAATAAAAGATAACAGACAAATGTTGACATTCAGTGGGGAATTCAATATACCACTAAGTGGGCGATTGAACCCCCCACCCCCAATTGACATGAATGGGGGTTTTCCGATAGGCCGCTTCGGGGGTTTATTGAATTACCCCGTCAATGTGAGATAGTTGTACGTTTGCAGATAATTGCACTTTATCTGTAAGGGGAAATTGCCATCTTGTGGTTAAATATTTATTTGCAGGGTTGTCCCTGTTGAGTGAACTTTAAAGGAGCAATCCAAGTGTAACAGTATTTCTGGCCCGGCCTGACCCACCCAATCTCACATTGGCCCCTGTGGTCTAACCGGTCCCCATTACAGTGTGGTAGTGTCTGGTGGTGCACCTGTTGGCAACAGGACTCCTGAGTCTCCCGCATGATGGTGTGTGGGGAGGACCCGTCAAGACAGGCAGCTGAGGTAGTGTGCTGAGTCTCACCTAGTTCCAGTGCAGCGCCTCCACCTCATCAGGGTCCCTGCGTCCGCAAGGGGATGATCCTGTTGAGGAACTCCTCCGTGGTGCTCCTCTCTGTACATTCACTCCACACATGTACACGAGAGGGTTTGTGAATGAGAACATCTTTATTGGGTGATGTGGGCTAGCTGCCCCTTGCAGTATAGTCTTAGCCACTCATTCTGTAGTCAGTGCCTCCCTTTAAAAGGTGTCTCTCTCTCCTTAGATAGGGATTCCCTATCCCCGCAGGGATCACTGCCCTGTGCCAGGTCCCTGGACACAGTCTCCTCTGGGTCACTACAACATAACCTCCAGTCTCTTAGGCTAGTACTTGAACTTGGATGCGGATCTCTGACAGAACTCCTGCAGAACTCCTGCAGAACTCTGGCTGAACTGAACGTAGATCTGTGCAGAACTAACTTTAGGCTCAGTGCTGTGCCTTATGTATACTCTGGAAGCTGACACACCTCTGACATCACTAACCATGGAGTCAGAGCATGTGACCACTCCCATCCATACACAGGGCACCCCACCAGGGTGTGAGGGGAAACCTCCATAATTACTGCTGGCATGCCCACACTTACCAGGCCTTACTGTCAGCAGGAGAGATGACTGTAGCCATTTTACATGTCCGCTACACAAGCAATACCCTAGATGTGTTTTCTTTTAAATCAGTTCTGTAGTATTAGATAACACGTACTACTTTTTTTTAATGCCATTTTTAATGCGTTTTAATATACTGAGCATCCTTTGATTTCTTTAGTAGGTTTTAGCCCATCTCCCCAGCAGTTCTGAACTCAAGTACTCAAGCCCCCCCAACAGGTCAGGTTTTCAGGATATCCCAGCTTCAGCGCAGATGGCTCAATCAAAATCACCTGTGTTGAAGCAGGGACTGATTGACTGATTATCCTGAAAACCTGACTGGGGTGGGGGCTTGTGGACTGGAGTTGAGCACCCCTTGCCTTAACGTGCATCTTCAAAGCTCAACAGCGTAGCCTTAAGTCACGTAGGACGTTGCATTAACTATAATGGACGTTGTATTGTATGTCTTTATTTATATAGTGCCATTAATGTACATAGCGCTTCACAGTAGTAACACGTGGTAATCAAATAAATAACAGATAATATAAATAACAGGTCATGGGAATAAGTGCTACAGGCATAAAAGTGACATTAAGGAAGAAGAGTCCCTGCTCCGAGGAGCTTACAATCTAATTGGTAGGTAGGGAGAACGTACAGAGACAGTAGGAGGGAATTCTAGTAAGTGCGTCTGCAGGGGGCCAAGCTTTATGTACCATGTGTCCAGAATATCCACAGTGCTATTCATATGCTTCTTTAAGCAAGTGTGTCTTAAGGTGGGTCTTAAAGGTGGATAGAGAGGGTGCTAGTCGGGTACTGAGGGGAAGGGCATTCCAGAGGTGTGGGGCAGTCAGTGAGAAATGTTTAAGGCGGGAGAGGGCTTTAGATACAAAGGGGGTAGAAAGAAGACATCCTTGAGAAGAACGCAAGAGTCTGGATGGTGCATAACGAGAAATTAGGGCTGAGATGTAAGGAGGGGCAGAAGAGTGTAAAGCTTTAAAAGTGAGGAGAAGAATGGAGTGTGTGATATGAATTTGATCGGAAGCCAGAAGAGGGATTTCATGAGGGGAGATGCTGAGACAGATCTAGGAAAGAGTAGAGTGATTCTGGCAGCAGCGTTTAGGATAGATTGTAGGGGAGACAGGTGAGAGGCAGGAAGTTTTAGAAATGTTTTGAATGTGAGGAGCGAATGTGAGAGAGGAGTCGAGTGTGACCCCTAGGCAGCGTGCTTGGGCTACTGGGTGAATGATCGTAGTTCCAACAGTAATGTGGAAGGAGGTAGTAGGGCCAGGTTTGGGAGGAAGTATGAGGAGCTCTGTTTTAGCCATGTTGAGTTTAAGGCGGCGGAGGGCCATCCAGGATGATATAGCAGAGAGACATTCAGAAACTTTGGTTTGTACAGCAGGTGTAAGGTCGGGTGTTGAAAGGTACATTTACAGTACGTTAAGGATAATTATATGCAAAAGAGGTGTTCTCCGTCACGACGGCTGTCCTCAAAAGTGCATCACGTATAACACAGGGCTTTAATGTGACGTTAACAAATTGGTGGTCAGTTTAAGTAATTCGTTTTTAATAAAAGGTAATCAAAGGCTGCATATATTAAAACAAAATATATACACATACCTCCGGTTTTCCTCTTTGTCCCTCTATGTCATTGCCACTTTCTGACCCTCCTAAGGCCGTGCTTAAACCCAAAGCGGCCGGCGCACCATGCCAAAACAAATCCATGGTTTCCACCGAGCGCGAATGAGGCGGCCACGTGCGAGAATTTAGAGCAGATCTGGGAAATGGAATTCCACAAGCAATGGCCGAGTCATGTGAGTGGTTCAGCCAATGAGGGCGAACCGCTCACGTGACATCATGGCCACGCCTCCCGAGGCGCAGCCCGAAACCTACATTGCAGGCAGGAGGCATCGCCCCGAGGGAGTGCACGTGCGCCCAGCCGCCTCTATAATCAATGCCTAACATCCTTTCTTAGGCCCAGATTCACTAAGCTCCGTTAGCCTATGTAATGTGACCTAATTAAATGCTAGTCTACTATATATTTTGGAAAGTTGCTTGTTGGCTATGCATTTGGACACCTCTTAAGATATAGTAATCACATTTTGCATGATAGTTCCTGAGATGAAGGAGCAGGTTTTTGTCTATGTTTGGATACAAATGGACACCATTTTGAATCAAGATGGTGGACTGGACCTTTGAAAACTGCACTGATTTTAACCACATTCGCCAGGTATGTATGTATGTATGTAGACAAACATGCTCTTTTATTACCATACATATATACACTTATACACAGACACACCATACATATATATTCAATTGAAAAAACTTTGTTAAAGTGTAGTTAAGGTTTGCAAACCCTTCAGAAGTCTGAAAATGTCTGTTATGGTAACACATAATGCCCTGCTCTCTGGATGCCAGCACACTTGCCCTGAAACCTGTTGTGCATTTCTCCCTGATATGTGAATCCTGTCACTGTTCAGTGGAACATTGCAACAAATGTATCTGTTTGTCTGTTTCCTAGCAACTACAGCACAGACCCCTGTAAATTTCTCCCAGAAACCCTGGTTGTATAGTTAGTCCAACTATATCCTGGCTCACTTTCTTTTGGATCCAGCAGTCTGTGAGTGCACATATCTGACTGCCTCTCCCATACAAGGCATTCTTAATTTACCTCTCCCCCACGTATGCCATTCACCCACAGATCCCCTCATCTGTTGTTATTGTTTGTTTTGCAATAAAAGAACAGAAAGAAAGAAAGACTCAGTGTGCATCTAAAGGGAGTGAGTTAACCTGCCTGACCTTATCCCTTAGTTACAATGGGCTAGAGGGCCAGAACACATAACCTTAACACCCCCAAATGACATCACAAACTACATGTGTAAATTGAATTAGAATAATAGTACACACATTATTTTTCATTAATAATCTAAAAAAAAAAAAAAAAATCTATTTATAAATCTCAGTATTTTTTGGTTTCTTAGAATTCAGCTAGTTATACACAAGGCAGTACTCGCCTAGCGTTATTTAAGTCATAGCTACTCTGGCATTACTCCCATCCAGACCTATAAATATAACTTTTGCTGGAAAATATCGTCTGTTTTAGGTAAGGGACCAAAGATTGATTTAATTTAATGGAGCATAGTGAATCTAGGCCTCAGTCTCCTGGGTGCCGCCTCAGTCTCCTGCGTGCTGCCTCAGTCTCCTGGGTGCCACCCCAGGCTGGGAAACACTGCCTAACACGCCTTTCCTTCTCTCAGGGTTCTGCAACGCATAGTATTTTCATACTGTACATAAGTGAAGTGGGATGGAATTCTACCAAGTTAAAATTCATTTTTAAAAGGGTTCCACAGTTCTTAAAGGATGGAAAACCACTGTGCTTCTGCATGCATTGTGTCACTATAGCCACTGTGCTTCTGCATGCATTGTGTCACTATAGCCACTGTGCTTCTGCATGCATTGTGTCACTATAGCCACTGTGCTTCTGCATGCATTGTGTCACTATAGCCACTGGGCTTCTGCATGCATTTTGTCACCATAGCCACTGTGCTTCTGCATGCATTGTGTCACTATAGCCACTGTGCTTCTGCATGCATTGTGTCATATAGCCACTGTGCTTCTGCATGCATTGTGTCACTATAGCCACTGTGCTTCTGCATGCATTGTGTCACTATAGCCACTGTGATTCTGCATGCATTGTGTCACTATAGCCACTGTGCTTCTGCATGCATTTTTTCACTATAGCCACTGTGCTTCTGCATGCATTGTGTCACTATAGCCACTGTGCTTCTGCATGCATTGTGTCACTATAACCACTGTGCTTCTGCATGCATTGTGTCACTATAGCCACTGTGATTCTGCATGCATTGTGTCACTATAGCCACTGTGCTTCTGCATGCATTTTGTCACTATAGCCACTGTGCTTCTGCATGCATTGTGTCACTATAGCCACTGTGCTTCTGCATGCATTTTGTCACTATAGCCACTGTGCTTCTGCATGCATTTTTTCACTATAGCCACTGTCCTTCTGCATGCATTGTGTCACTATAGCCACTGTGCTTCTGCATGCATTTTGTCACTATAGCCACTGTGCTTCTGCATGCATTGTGTCACTATAGCCACTGTGATTCTGCATGCATTGTGTCACTATAGCCACTGGGCTTCTGCATGCATTGTGTCACTATAGCCACTGTGCTTCTGCATGCATTGTGTCACTATAGCCACTGTGATTCTGCATGCATTGTGTCACTATAGCCACTGTGCTTCTGCATGCATTTTTTCACTATAGCCACTGTCCTTCTGCATGCATTGTGTCACTATAGCCACTGTGCTTCTGCATGCATTTTTTCACTATAGCCACTGTCCTTCTGCATGCATTTTTTCACTATAGCCACTGTGCTTCTGCATGCATTGTGTCACTATAGCCACTGTGCTTCTGCATGCATTTTTTCACTATAGCCACTGGGCTTCATATTTTTACAATTTTTTCCCCCATCTTTGATCTCTAGATATTAGTGTGTTATATATTTTTCTCTCACATTGAGGCAGGAAACATTGGGTTAGTTTATCAGGTTTATTAACAAAAGGGCACAAGACAAAACAGGAATGAAAACAAAATACCTAGTTCCCTCTGGAGCACTAAGTAACATATAAATCTATATAATGGTTCCCAGCACTCAGTATGAAAAAACAGACACAAGCGTCAATGTCTGAATCAAAATGGTATATTCAAGAGTAATACAGATCAAAAGCCAATCCTAATAGGGCTAGGTAGGAATTTAGCATTGAACTAATCAGTAAACAATGGGTAAAATAAGGGGAGAGGGGACATACTTGTCAGTTCCTTAACTACAGATTGGAGAACTAAGCTCTTTACCAATACTTAGCCATTTTAACTCTGTAAGCAACAATACCTGAAGTCTCTCTCTGTGACTCTCAGGCTGTGTGTAACGCAGTGCTCACCACAAACAAGGCGTGACCGAGGTGGGGGTAGATATAAACTCCACCCACAGCCACGAGGGCGCGCCTGGAGAGTAGGATCGTCGAGGTAGCCGGGTTGGGATTGGAGAGGTAAGGATAGTCGTAATACTTGCCGAGGTCGGGGTTGGAGATTAGTGGATCGTTGCAGGTACTATGAACCGTGGTCTGGATTGGAGAATGGAGAGTAATCGAGGTACGTTGCCGAGGTCGAGGTTTGGAGAGGTGCGGATCGTCGAGAGTAGCCGGGGTCAGGAGTAGAAAAGAGCGGAGTCCAATAGAAATCCGGGGTCAGGAACGGAGAGCTGGGAACAAACAAGAGCAAGACAAGACTTCGGAGGCAAGCAGCAGTGAACACTACGCAACATAGGTTTATGCTCAGCCAATGTGCGAGTGGCACAGCTGAGCATATAAAGGAGAAGACAACCAATGAGGTAGGAGGTGGTGTGGAGGTGTTTCAGTAATGATGGCTGCTATTGGCCGTTCCAGAATCCAGGAGAGGTGTGGGGAGGTACTGTGTTTTTGGGCTGCTGGTGCGAGTCCCGTATGCGCTGATCGCACGCCGGGTCCTGATGGTGCCGCCACGTGGGCAGAGACTGAAGGCAGAGTCGGGAAGAGAGGCACTAGACCCGTGTACCCTGCATGACGGCCGGTCCCTGAAGGAGAGGTATCCTGGCCGGCGGGGAAAGCAGGAACGGCGGGAGCGGTCGGAGGTAAGCGGGGAGCGCACAGAGGGCGATGTGGCTCCCCGATCCATACACTGTGGGCTTGGTCCAAACAACAGACCCTACTTCCAGCAGGCCTGGAACCTGTTCCAACCGGCGTCCTTGCTGGTTGGGTTACGGCTCAGTTCTGTCAGGCCCCTGACTGTTTTTTTTTAACGCCCTTGCAATCAGTAGTTAACTGACACACCCTAGCTGCTTGCTGTAACGGGTGCTTGCCACAAACAGAACAGAACTGCGAGGCTGAGGTGGGGATTTAGAATACACCAACCTGCAGCCGCGAGATAGCGTCCGGTGTGCAAATCCGTAGCCGTGTGGCCGGGTCAGGGTAGGAGAAGTAGGATAGTGTTGATACTCACCTTGGTCTAGGATTGGAGATGTAGAATAGTCGATGTGCGTGGTCGAAGTGTAGAGATGGTGGGAGTCCTGGTACACGCCGAGGTCGAGGAAACTAGGAGGCAAGATAAGGTTAGCAGAATTGTACAAGGCAAAGCAAGACACGGCAAGCTGGGTGCTTGTGGTTAGCACTTCGTAGCAGGTTAGGACTACTATGCTCAGCCGATTTGGAGCAGGGATTGGTGAGCATAAAAAGGACTGTAAGCCAATCAGGGGAAAGGCACAAGGCTGAATGTGATGATTGCCATCCTCCCACTCAATCGTCTGGGGGCGGAGTAAGCACCGCAGGTGAAGTGGATGAGATGGTTATCTTGCTGTCAGCGTTAACTCCTGGTTGAGTCCTTTTGCCTGACAACAGTAGAACAACGCCTACGCACAATCCTGTCAGCGTGAGGTGCGTCACCCATGGCATCATGGGGTGGGGAACTAAGGCCGATCCTCACAGTACCCCACCCCCCTTCAGAAGCAACCTTCGGGCGCTTCAAGGATGGCTTGGAGGGATACCTCCGGTGGAAGTCCCGGACCATGTAGTTGTAGGGGCATGTAGTTGTTCTCTGCAGATCCATGAATGCTCTTCAGGGCCAAAACCCCTCCAGTGGACCTGGTACTGGAGCTTCCCTCTGGTCCACCTGGAATCCAGGACGGTCTGAACCTCGAATTCCTGTTATCCTTCTACTAGGACAGGTTAAGGAGGGAACACTGAAGCAGGAGACAAAGAATCCTGTACAAATGGTTTGAGAAGAGAAGTGTGAAATACTGAATTCTCATGGATACTGTCAGACGTAGCCGGTAGGCCACCGGATTGACCTTCTCAATAATGGTAAACAGACCAATATATCTAGGTGACAATTTTGCTGTGGGTGCCTTGAGTCTGATATTTTATGTGGACAGCCATACCTTTTCACCCAGATTGTATGCCCGTGTTTCACGTCCATGCCGGTTGTTTGGTTTTTTTCTGCATAGTTACCGCCTTCCCGAGATTCTTACGAATTCTTTTCCATCACTCCTGCAGTTGTTGAATCCGGCTATCCACTGCTGGAACCCCGGATCTGGGTCCTGTAGCAGGAAGAGCTGACGGGTGAAACCCATAATTAGTAAAGAATGGTGATTCCTTTGCTGACTCACTTCGCAGATTGTTGAGCGAGAATTTGTCCCAAGGCAAGAGCTCTGTCCAGTTCCTGAAATGAAACATTGGATTAACTGTTCCAGTGACTGATTCGTCCGCTCCGTCTGACCATTTGTCTGTGGATGATAAGCGGAAGAGCAGTGAAGAGATACTCCCAATGAGGAGCGCCACCTGTGGCGTCATGGGGCATGCCACGGGGGTCCGGGACCTAAGGCCGATCCTCACACTTGCCCAGCCAGGAGTTTAACCTCCTGCATGCTGGAGTGCATGTATACTGCATGCTTTCTCTAACGTAGATAGTCTGTGAATGTTAATATATATATGTATTAGTTTAGAAAATGGCTGCACTGCAGGGGGTGTCCATGGTAGTTAAAAAAGGGAATGTAACAGAAAAATGAAATTCTAAGTATTAATATCAGCCCTGGACAAAGTAAAGAGCAAAAAAGGTGTTTGTTAACCCATAAAACACACGGATATCCGATGTTTCGTCCCTAGAGGGACCGTCTTCATATAATGTGTATGTGATATATATATATATATATATATACAATTAAACAAACAAAAAGACTGCGCCCCTCAGGTGTTTGTCTCAACTACCATAATAGTAGTAAGTATATTAAGTATAATGAACTCCTATAAATAGGTTACCAAATAGATATCAGTAGCAATATTTCAGATTATGTGAATAACACACAAATACAAATAAAAATATATATATAAAAGAGTGGCGTGTGAGCAGAGCAGTGTATTCCTGCGGTTGGCGAATGAGTATACTCATTATATGCTTGTTTTTCACATTTGTTTGTGAGTTTAAATTTGTTGGACTTAATACTGGAATATTAAATGTGTATTTTTCATATTACACTAGGATCGGGCGCTTTCTTTCTTTTCGTTATATATATATATATATACCACCACTATTAAGGTTATGGTGGGTAAAAAAAGTGACCAAAACCCTCCACAGTAAAGCATAAAGCAACTGTAAATATTCCTGTATATTCATTTGCATGTCTTAGACAGGTCTGCAACCCTGTCTTTCGCCATTATCACCCAGCAAACAGCACTTCCACTGAAGCAAGGGATTCTGGGAAATGACATGCAAATGAGCACACAGTGCCACTTTTTATCTCATGCTCACATTACATGAGCAACCCTTAGCCAATGCATGCTGCTTTAAACACAGCTTTTAAGCAAGGACTTGGGAGATGCAAAGTCAGTTAACCTAGTCCTTGTAGAGGTAACACTCATCAAGTGCATTTTTGTAAAAACTCACTAAATGTACTTCCTAACTTGGAATTTCTTGATATTTCTATTGAAAAACTCATTAAAGACGCCTAATCTTCAGAATTTTTCATATCAGAATACCTTTCTTTTTAAAAACAGAATTTTTCCCGTCAAAGAACATTGAATCGCCTTTTTCCTCAGTACTCAAAGAATGTAGTTAATGACATTTACCTATACAACGTCAGTGTGTGTGTGTGTGTGTGTGCGTGTGTGTGCGTGTGTGTGTGTGTGCGTGTGTGTGTGTATGTGTGTGTGTGCGTGTGCGTGCGTGCGTGCGTGTGCGTGCGTGTGTGTGTGTGTGCGTGTGTGTGTATGTGTGTGTGTGCGTGTGCGTGCGTGCGTGTGTGTGCGTGTGTGTGTGTATGTGTGTGTGTGCGTGTGTGTGTGTACCTCAGCATTTGCTTTGGAGTGTTGAAAGATAAGGAAGAGTTTGATTTAGGACTGTATTTAGGACTGTATTTAGGACTGTATTTAGGACTGTATGGATGTGGCTGATCTCCCTCCCCCAGTCTGCCCCACGCTGCCCCTCTGCCCCGAAGCACTCAGCCTCCCACCCTCTCCTCTCCAGTATGTCCCTTTTGTTCGAGTGCAGTGTGGCTGAAAAAGACCAAGAGGTTTTTATTTCAGCAGCCCCTTTGTGCCTCCGTCCCCACGTAACCGCCATCTGCCCGCGCCCCCCCTCACAGGCGGCATTGAAATCAGAAAGATGGGAGCCAACCCCAAGAATGGCACAAGCTGGCATGGGACCAAGGATGGCAGGGGGGGACTTTACCATGGCATTGTTGCTACGGTAACACATACAGAACTGCTTAAAGCAACAGTACCACTGTGCATTGGAGATTCCATGGGGACAAACCACTTAGAGATGAAGGCCCATATTTACTAAGCATGGCTATACATACAGTAAGACACCTTCCAGTGCAAGGAGACTCTTATGGCCTATTCACATAGAGTAACATTGCTTAATACTGTACGTATCTCATCTTTGCTCTTGTAAAAATGCTGCACGGAGCCATTCATTGCAGGTTCCTCTGGCATAGGGTGGGCGCAATAAAATTGTTACGTTTCTTAAGATACTACACCGTATTTATTCATTAAACTGCGATACTGCCACACAGAAAATCCTATTGACATCAATGAGAGTTTCCGCACGATCGTCCCCTGATTGGCACTGTCAAAGTTTAGTGAATGATCCCCCATTAGTTAACTAGTTATACCTTGGATGGTGCTCATCGAGCGTTGCCAGGTGGCTTCTCGAAAAATACTGGAAACAATGGTGAAAGATGTGACACGGTCGAGACACACACACACATACACACACACCCCTCTCTGCTCCATGCCGTTTCCGTCTCTCCTTGGCCCTATCCCCAGGCTCCTGACACCGGCTCCTCATTGGCTGCGTTACCCAGCATCAGCCAATCAGGATGCAGGAAGCCTCCCAGCCCCCTAGCAATAGCCCTGCTTCTCCCTGCTCAGGGAAATCCAGTGGCCCTCCAAGCCGGTCAGGTCACTATGTCCAGAGAGGTAATACCGGACACATACGTACATGTCCAGTATTACCTCTAATTTTGTTACCTGAGTGTCCAAATACAGGACAGTCCGGTTCAATACTGGACACCTGGCAACCCTATGCTCATCTAACAATTTCAGGATTACAATGAAGTTTGCAGCTACCTCTAATGTGGAATTGGGGCAGTTTTTGGAGCTCAGCATGGAAGACCCTAGGGGAGAGAAGAGAAAGCCACTGTACAGGCAGGCGGTCCTCGGTTATCCAGCGGGACCCGTTCTGGAGGTAGCGTTGGATAGTGAAACCGCTGTAAAGCGAGTCCCATGTTAATCAGCGGCGGTGAGCGTAACGCATTCCGGCGTCGAAAAACGGCCTGTGGGGTGGCATTGTAAAGCATTGGATATGCCATCCGTTGTAAAGTGACACGTTGGATAGCGAGGACTACCTGTACAATGATTATTACTCATGTCCTGATAAACGGAGACAAGGATGTAACTATCGTCACTTGGAGTAAGTGTAAACAGCTCAGGTTTTAGGATCCAGTGATTGGGGATCCACAGTTATTTGTAATAATTTGACTTCCTTCTTTTCTCTCCTCTTGTGTCTAACAATAAACAGCTAATGAAACATTTACTCCTAGGACCAATGAGAACTAATGGCAGCGGCTTGTGCAATGGGATAAATGTGCATGAATCATGCTTTATTTAAAAATAATACTAATGATTAGACGGGTATAAGTATTTTTAAATGTTTGTTTTTTTATCTCTGATGCCCCCATGGTCTACAAACGTTCTGTAATTCCTCTTGGTGACGAGACTGTTTGTCAATCCTTAAATCTACAGGTGGATTGTTTTTTTTCATTTGTCTTGTTGTACAGATGCAGCGGCCGTTATTCGAACACGTCACGCGGTGTATACCTCGGAATACCCACGTCATGGCGCGGGATTTCTTCCAGCCGTACCGTCTTCAGACGCGAGCGCAGGCGAGTGCAGAAAATGGCATTTTCGTGTTCTGGTTTTTAAACACCTGAAATTGGCACAGTACTGTACACATTGCAATTCATTCATTTCATTTAATTGCACACAATCCATGAAATTCAAACAAGGCAACCGCGATAAACGCGCGTGCCTGGGGCGATTGGCCGCGTTAATGCCGCGTGGCTTACAGCAGCGCGCACAAAAACGGCGCCGTGATTTGTTTCAATAACGCCCGCTGCGTCTGTTTATAAAGTAATTATGATGCCATCATTAGTTAGATAGACATGAAGCATAATAAATGTGATCAGCGTCAATTTCAGAAGACCCCCAGAAAGGGGGAAAAAAACAAAAAACATATTCACGTATCTTTGTTAGGAAACCAAATACAGTGATCAATTCATTGATGTTTATGGGCCTGTTAAGTCTTGGTCATACTCCTGATGCCTCTATACTGCGAGGCGGTGAGCGACTGCCGGACACACCCACCATCAGCACCCCCTGCGCAAGCACCTGTAACCCACACAGTCTCCCCCTGGGTGATGCTAATGGGTTGAAAGCAGAGACCCTGCAGCAGAGAAAGGGGAGGGGATGGCTCGTCTGGTGATTGGCTGGAAAGTGAAAGCCCAAGTTTAGGGGGTAAGGGAAAAAGAAAAGGACTTTCTCTTGTCTCTTTGAGCAGGGGGAGGTATACATGTTGGATTCAGATCGAGAGAAAAGGGGAGGCATGCATTAAAGGAGTCTGCCTGTGCAAACCCCTCCTGTGGATCTCATCCCTCTCTTTCTTTTGCAATTTGAGCTCTTCCTAGGCTGCTACAGTACTTATCCTTCAAAACTCTTCCTACATTATCAGGGCTGGGATAGCACACAACCATGTGTGTGCCGGTGGCGTTTCTCCTGCTGTCCCTCGCTGTGTCACAGCAGCTGGGTCTTGGGACAGCTGACAGACAAAGGAAGACACTATTGGTTCCCAAAAGCAGAGGGACTCTTGAAGCGCATCCAAGCACTGGCCATTGGCAAGCGGATGTCCGAGGCGCCGGCCAGTCCTCCCCAGCTCGGGCAGCCGGACCTGGGGAGCGGGAGGTGAAGGTTAAAACGAAGAGGGTGGAGAAGCAGAAAAAGTCCCGTCACACAGCGATGGTGCCTAAAGCGACAAGGTGAGAGGAAGGGAGTGTGTATTAGGACGATGTGAGTGGTATGTGTCCCTGATATCTTTGTATAAGGAGGAGACAAGAGGCGTGTGTCCCTGATGTCTGTATTAGGAGGAGGTGAGAGGTCTGTTCCCCTGATATTAGGACTGGTTGTGAGGTATGTGTCCTCATATCTAGGTATTCGAAGTAGGTGAGAGGTCTGTGTACCTGCTTATTAGGAGGGGTGAGAGGTAGGTGTCCCTGATGTCTGTGTATTAGGAATGGGTGAGAGGTACCAGTAGGTGTCCTTATGTCTATGTATTAGACCAAGGGTGCGCAAATTGTGGGGGTGCGGCAGGTTACAGAGGCCCCAGGCCCCGCGCTATTCCCCAAAGCATTTGTATTAAATGCCGGGTGCGCACAAGGCCTCTGTAACTTAACTTGGCAACGCGCATCGAATGACGCCACGGGGTCACGCGATGTCACATGACCCCGCGGCGTCATTTGATGCCGGTTCCTAGGTAAGGGGGTGGGGCGCGAACACTGGGGCTGAGCAGGCAGGGGGGCGCAGCACAGAAAGATTGCGCACACCTGTATTAGACAGAGGTGAGAGGTCTGTGTACCTAATGTCTGTATTAGACAGGTGAGAGGTCTGTGTACCTAATGTCTGTATTAGACAGAGGTGAGAGGTCTGTGTACCTAATGTCTGTATTAGACAGAGGTGAGAGGTCTGTGTACCTAATGTCTGTATTAGACAGAGGTGAGAGGTCTGTGTACCTAATGTCTGTATTAGACAGAGGTGAGAGGTCTGTGTACCTAATGTCTGTATTAGACAGAGGTGAGAGGTCTGTGTACCTAATGTCTGTATTAGACAGAGGTGAGAGGACTGTGTACCTAATGTCTGTATTAGACAGAGGTGAGAGGTCTGTGTACCTAATGTCTGTATTAGACAGAGGTGAGAGGTCTGTGTACCTAATGTCTGTATTAGACAGAGGTGAGAGGTATGTGTACCTAATGTCTGTATTAGACAGGTGGGAGGTCTGTGTACCTAATGTCTGTATTAGACAGGTGAGAGGTCTGTGTACCTAATGTCTGTATTAGACAGGTGAGAGGTCTGTGTACCTAATGTCTGTATTAGACAGCGGTGAGAGGTCTGTGTACCTAATGTCTGTATTAGACAGCGGTGAGAGGTCTGTGTACCTAATGTCTGTATTAGACAGAGGTGAGAGGTCTGTGTACCTAATGTCTGTATTAGACAGAGGTGAGAGGTCTGTGTACCTAATGTCTGTATTAGACAGAGGTGAGAGGTCTGTGTACCTAATGTCTGTATTAGACAGAGGTGAGAGGTCTGTGTACCTAATGTCTGTATTAGAAAGAGATGAGATATGTGTCATTGATGTCTGCTTATTAGGAGGAGATGAGAGGTATGTGTCCCTAATGTCTGCCTATTAGGAGGAGGTGAAAAGTCTGTGTCCATGATGTCTGTGTATTAGGATGGGTGAGAGGTATGTGTCCCTTAAAAATGTGTATTAGGAAGAGGTGAGTGGTATGTGTGCCTGATGCCTGTGTATCCGTAGCGGGTGAGAGGTATGTGTGCCTGATGCCTGTGTATCCGTAGCGGGTGAGAGGTATGTGTCCCTGATGTCTGTGTATTAGGAGGAGGTGAGAGGTATGTGTGCTGATGTCTATGTATTAGGAGGAGGTGAGAGGTATGTGTGCCTGATTCCTGTGTATCCGTAGCAGATGAGAGGTATGCATCCCTGATGTCTGTATTAGGAGGAGATGAGAGGTATGCATCCCTGATGTCTATGTATTAGGAGGAGGTGAGAGGCATGTGTGCTGATGTCTGTGTATTAGGAGGTGAGAGGTATGTGTGCTGATGTCTGTGTATTAGGAGGTGAGAGGTATGTGTGCTGATGTCTGTGTATTAGGAGGTGAGAGGTATGTGTGCTGATGTCTGTGTATTAGGAGAGGATGATAGGTCTGTCCCTTAGGTCTGTGTATTAGAAGTTAGAAGGGGTGTGAGGTATGTCTAGGTGATGTCTGTATTTTTGGATGAGGTGAGAGGTATGTGTCCTTACCGAATGCCTATTAGGAGGAGATGAGAGGTATGTGTCCCTGTTATCGGTGTAGTCAGAGGAGGTGAGAGGTATCTGTCTTTGAAGTCTGCATATTATTAGAGTGTCCCGGATATTTGTGTATTAGGAGGAGGTGAGAGGTCTGTGTCCCTGATGTCTGTGTATTAGGAGGGGGTGAGAGATGTTTCCCTTATGTCTGTGAAATAGAAGAGGTGAGAGGTAGTTCTACGTGATGTGTGTATATTAGGATGGGGTGAGAGCTACAGTATGTGTCCCTAATGTCTGCCTATTAGGAGGAAGTGAGAAGTATGTTTCCCTGATACCTGTATATTAGGATGGGGTGAGAGGTATGTGCCCCTGACGTGTATAAGGAGTAGCTGAGTTGTATGTGTCCCTAAAGTCTGTTTATTAGGAGATGAAAGGTTTGTGCCCCCTGATCCCTGTGTATTCTGAGGGGATGAGAGGTATGTGTCCCTGATCCCTGTGTATTCTGAGGGGATGAGAGGTATGTGTCCCTGATCCCTGTGTATTCTGAGGGGATGAGAGGTATGTGTCCCTGAAGTCTATGTATTAGTAAGAGGGTGAGATGGATGTGAGAGGTATGTGTCCCTAATGGTCTGTGTATTAGGAGTAGGTAAGTGGTCTGTATCCCTGATGTTTGTGTATTAGGACAGGACAAGTGGTCTGTGTCCCTTATTTCTGTGTATTAGAAGTGGTGAGAGGTGTGTCCGTGTATTAGGATGGGGTGAGAGGTATGTGTCACTAATGTTTGCCTATTAGGAGGAGGTGACCGGTCTGTGTCCCTGATGTCTGTGTATTAGTACCGGATGAGTGGTCTGTGTCCCTGATGTCTGTGTATTAGGATGGGATGAGTGGTCTGTGTCCCTGATGTCTGTGTATTAGGACGGGATGAGTGGTATATGTCCCTGGTGTCTGTGTATTAGGACGGGATGAGTGGTATATGTCCCTGATGTCTGTGTATTAAGACGGGATGAGTGGTATATGTCCCTGATGTCTGTGTATTAGGAGGGGGTGAGAGGTATATGTCCCTGATGTCTATGTATTAGGACGGGATGAGTGGTCTGTGTCCCTGATGTCTGTGTATTAGGATGGGATGAGTGGTCTGTGTCCCTCATGTCTGTGTATTAGGATGGGAAGAGTGGTCTGTGTCCCTGATGTCTGTGTATTAGGACGGGATGAGTGGTATATGTCCCTGATGTCTGTGTATTAGGACGGGATGAGTGGTATATGTCCCTGATGTCTGTGTATTAGGACGGGATGAGTGGTCTGTGTCCCTGATGTCTGTGTATTAGGATGGGATGAGTGGTCTGTGTCCCTGATATCTGTGTATTAGGATGGGAAGAGTGGTCTGTGTCCCTGATGTCTGTGTATTAGGACGGGATGAGTGGTCTGTGTCCCTGATGTCTGTGTATTAGGATGGGATGAGTGGTCTGTGTCCCTGATATCTGTGTATTAGGATGGGAAGAGTGGTCTGTGTCCCTGATGTCTGTGTATTAGGACGAGATGAGTGGTCTGTGTCCCTGATGTCTGTGTATTAGGACGGGATGAGTGGTCTGTGTCCCTGATGTCTGTGTATTAGGACGGGATGAGTGGTCTGTGTCCCTGATGTCTGTGTATTAGGACGGGATGAGTGGTATATGTCCCTGGTGTCTGTGTATTAGGACGGGATGAGTGGTATATGTCCCTGATGTCTGTGTATTAAGACGGGATGAGTGGTATATGTCCCTGATGTCTGTGTATTAGGAGGGGGTGAGAGGTATATGTCCCTGATGTCTATGTATTAGGACGGGATGAGTGGTCTGTGTCCCTGATGTCTGTGTATTAGGATGGGATGAGTGGTCTGTGTCCCTCATGTCTGTGTATTAGGATGGGAAGAGTGGTCTGTGTCCCTGATGTCTGTGTATTAGGACGGGATGAGTGGTATATGTCCCTGATGTCTGTGTATTAGGACGGGATGAGTGGTATATGTCCCTGATGTCTGTGTATTAGGACGGGATGAGTGGTCTGTGTCCCTGATGTCTGTGTATTAGGATGGGATGAGTGGTCTGTGTCCCTGATATCTGTGTATTAGGATGGGAAGAGTGGTCTGTGTCCCTGATGTCTGTGTATTAGGACGGGATGAGTGGTCTGTGTCCCTGATGTCTGTGTATTAGGATGGGATGAGTGGTCTGTGTCCCTGATATCTGTGTATTAGGATGGGAAGAGTGGTCTGTGTCCCTGATGTCTGTGTATTAGGACGAGATGAGTGGTCTGTGTCCCTGATGTCTGTGTATTAGGACGGGATGAGTGGTCTGTGTCCCTGATGTCTGTGTATTAGGATGGGATGAGTGGTCTGTGTCCCTGATGTCTGTGTATTAGGACGGGAAGAGTGGTCTGTGTCCCTGATGTCTGTGTATTAGGACGGGATGAGTGGTCTGTGTCCCTGATTTCTGGGTATTAGTAGTGGTGAGAGGTATATGTCCCTGATGTCTGTGTATTAGGAGGGGGTGAGAGGTATATGTCCCTGATGTCTGTGTATTAGGAGGGGGTGAGAGGTATATGTCCCCGATGTCTGTGTATTAGGAGGGGGTGAGAGGTATATGTCCCTGATGTCTGGGTATTAGGAGGGGGTGAGAGGTACATGTCCCTGATGTCTGTGTATTAGGAGGGGGTGAGAGGTACATGTCCCTGATGTCTGTGTTTTAGGAGGAGGTGAGAGGTGTGTGTCCTGATATCTGTGTATTAGGAGAGAGTGAGAGGTGTGTGTCCTGATATCTGTGTATTAGGAGAGAGTAAGAGGTGTGTGTCCTGATATCTGTGTATTAGAAGTGGTGAGAGGTGTGTGTCCTGATATCTGTGTATTAGGAGAGAGTGAGAGGCGTGTGTCCTGATATCTGTGTATTAGAAGTGGTGAGAGGTGTGTGACCTGATATCTGTGTATTAGGAGATAGTGAGAGGTGTGTGACCTGATATCTGTGTATTAGGAGATAGTGAGAGGCGTGTGTCCTGATATCTGTCGCCATGACAACGCGGTGTCAAATGACGTTGCGGGGTCACAGCGTGACGCCACATGACCCTGCGCCAATAGTTTGCGCACCCCTGTCTTAAGCTATGGATCCAGCATTAACAATGCACATTCCCTATTAATTGCTTTGCCCTGTATTGCAAACCCCTTGCACAGTGCAGGAATTAGAGGGCAGACTGAACATTGCAGAGCGCAGTGTGGGGTTAAGTCAGAGGTGTATCCTAGGAACACATTCCTCCCGCACAAAAGCACAAGCCCTCTCCTCTCTCACTGGCCGTGTTACGCCTCGACACAAAGGGTTCCACTCAAGGACAGAGCCCCCCGGCTTCTCCTGCAGCCCTCTCGTGCATATTAACACCATCCCTGCAATGGGCAATGGGCAGTCTTTCTACTGTGCATCATGTGTGCCACGTTGCGTTCTTTGCTGTATCTGAGAAACCATGGGCACCATAGCTGGTTATTATATTATCTCCTGGTGCAAAGAGTAGTGTTATCCTCCCTGCTCCATCAGAGCCCCCCAGGTCATTGTACATCCTGGCGGTCAGACGAGTATCTCTATGCAATCTTCCATGTAATCTTCCCTGAGTGTCTGCTTACACTGGCGGTGACACTGCCTATTGCAGTAAGAGCTACTAAAAGTACTTTGTTTATAGTGCGCACACACACACACACACACACACACACACATACACTGAGACATATATATATATATATATATATATATATACATATATTATATATATATATACACACACACACACACACACACACACACACACACACACACACACACACACACACACACACACACACACACACACACACACACACACACACACACACACACACACACACACACACCTCCATCCCTGCTGTAATGAGTTAAAGCAGCAGTGACTTATTTATAGCCATCTTATTAGGTGTGTTTTAACAAAGCTTTCACTATTTATTTATGTCAACTGCCATTTTCCATTTTTGGGCAAAGTTCAAACCTCTGCTGCCCGAGTTTTACTTAGGGAGGATATTCAGATTTGGGAATCAGTCAGAGAATGGGTTTGAAGAACGTCAGAGGACACATTTGTCTGCCTTCTGATAGGTGACGTCTCCCTGACAATGCCCGTCCCCATAAATAATAGCAGTCTGCATGTATATCTGTATTTATATAGCGCTATCCATGTCCATAGCGCTGTACTGCAGGAACACCCATGACATCATGATCGGGTCATGCGTTCGGTTCTGGAGGAATCCCATGACGTGACTGGCGCCCGTATACCAGAAACGGACGTGAAGAGGGCTCCACATCTCTTTATATCCGTCCGCCTGGCTGCTCTGCTGGAGTGGACAACGCCATCTGCCCCCTTGGAGGGTGCTTGCAATCTTTATCTTATAGTGATAAGACTGTTTGTCAGCCCTTAACGCCAGATCAACATCTAACACTGAGATTCACTACACTCCGATTCCCTAAGTTCTGACTCCTATTGGCTTGAATGGCTGTTAACGTGGGATCGAGACCCAATAGCCCTTGTCGGCGCTTTGTGAATTTAACCCCTTTTGCTCCAAGTTTGTAATAAGTATGTATCCAGGGACCAGAAGACGCAGGAAACATTTACTGCTCCGAGAATTCAAATAAGTTCAATTGTTACTTTACAAGTGATTGAATCTTCCTGAGGAAGTGTAAGAAACTCAGCCATATGTATCCCACGTTCTTTTGGGGAAGCCTGACATAAAAACGCACACACTCGTGTGTGTGTATATACACAAATATTGTATCGCGCGTATAAATCAAGCCACTGTTACAACATATAGTTACAGTATCATAAAATGGCAAATTGCATGTCCCATAAAGATACAAATTACAAGTAGAACTGGGGAGCTGTGACACGGGCGTGGCCAACTGCAGGCCTCAAGGGCCACCAGCAGGTCACGTTTTCAGAATATACCTGCTTCAGCACAGGTGGCTCAGTCGTTGGCTGAGTCACTGATTGAGCCACCTGTGCTGAAGCAGGGATATCCTTAAACCCTGACCTGTTGGTGGCCCTTGAGGACTGGAGTTGGCCACCCCTGCTGTAACAGGCTCTCCTCATATCCTCCTGCCCACGTCTTCAGTGACCTTGAAGCCTCTTCTCCTTGGGGCTTCTCTTCCTTGTGTGACAGATCTTCTCTCCCCCCTCCTCCTCCCCCTATTTAGTGGTCTTCACATTTTATACTTTTCGTTTCTATTTAGTAAAATGGGCTTGAAAACTCATTGGTTTGAGGTCAGGTATTCTGGCCGTGTAGACTTATTTGGTGCTATCTGTGTGGGCATTTGTGCAAGCCAGTTATGTGATCCCTGGGTGACTCAACTGAGACCAAACTCCCATCCAAGCTGGATTTCTTTGCCCACCTGTGCTTAAGACTCTATATGGTCTTCCAGGAGGCTCGAAATAACGGCAAATGTGTAAATAGATTCCCCCTGGTAGAGTAAGGGTGGCTGTTGTTTTCTCTTGTACTGAATGACCTTCACAAACAGCAGTGGTATTTACAGACTGTAATATTGGTGCACCGATTTACAGTTTAAAGCAAGGATTATTCATATGGGTATATATGCATAGGCTTAACATGTCCAAAACAGAACTAATAAACGTTCTCCCTTCCACTATCACCCCTACAACCAAACTCTGCATCTCTATCAATAATCCTACAATCTCATCAACACACCAAACCCACTGCCGGGGTGGGAAGGCGGGGAGCGGCATCCAAGTCTTGCCATCTCCGCCTCAGAAATATATCGCCAGGGTATGCTCTTTTCTCATTCATAATGCAACTAAAATCCTAATTCACCAATTCATCCTGTCCCACCTGGATCACTGCACCCTTCTCCTAGTTGGCATTCCCTTTGTCCGCCTCTCCCATCTCCAATCCATACAAAACGCTGCTGCCAGGATCATCCACCTCACTCACTGCTCCACTTCTGCTGCGCCGCTATACAAATCCCTACACTGCTCTGAAATTCCCCACCATGTACAGTCAGACTCTCCCCCAGCTTACAGACATTTTAAAACTTTTTAAGGAAGCCTAACTGGCATACTCTTAACATCCGCCTCCCCCTCCAACCCTATTGGGACCAGCTTTGCATCTAGATCGTTCTGCCGCTAGGCCACTTCCCTACCGGGACATTTTGCTGTAATTATTGCTCCTGCTCCTAACCGCCGCACACGCCTGACCCGACAAGCCAGGTCTGCCGCGACCAACCGCCTGCATGTTTAAATGTCCCGAACGGGACCGCTACACTGCATAGACAGGCCGCTCCGAAGCTCCATCTTTAAATATCCCACGGGACATTTAATGATGGCGTGTCGGAGCGGCCTGTCTATGCCGTGTAGCGGTCCAGTGGGGGACATTTAAACATGCAGCAGGCGGGACATGCAGTTTTTTAGCCTGGAGGCATCAACACACTGCGTTTGAGGTGAGTGAGGCATAGCTCAGTGGTAGTGTCACTGCGTTTGAGGTGAGTGAGGCATAGCTCAGTGGTAGTGTCACTGCGTTTGAGGTGAGTGAGGCATAGCTCAGTGGTAGTGTCACTGCATTTGAGGTGAGTGAGGCATAGCTCAGTGGTAGTGTCACTGCGTTTGAGGTGAGTGAGGCATAGCTCAGTGGTAGTGTCACTGCGTTTGAGGTGAGTGAGGCATAGCTCAGTGGTAGTGTCACTGCGTTTGAGGTGAGTGAGGCATAGCTCAGTGGTAGCGTCACTGCGTTTGAGGTGAGTGAGGCATAGCTCAGTGGTAGTGTCACTGCGTTTGAGGTGAGTGAGGCATAGCTCAGTGGTAGTGTCACTGCGTTTGAGGTGAGTGAGGCGTAGCTCAGTGGTAGTGTCACTGCGTTTGAGGTGAGTGAGGCATAGCTCAGTGGTAGTGTCACTGCGTTTGAGGTGAGTGAGGCATAGCTCAGTGGTAGTGTCACTGCGTTTGAGGTGAGTGAGGCATAGCTCAGTGGTAGTGTCACTGCGTTTGAGGTGAGTGAGGCATAGCTCAGTGGTAGTGTCACTGCGTTTGAGGTAAGTGAGGCATAGCCCAGTGGTAGTGTCACTGCGTTTGAGGTGAGTGAGGCATAGCTCAGTGGTAGTGTCACTGCGTTTGAGGTGAGTGAGGCATAGCTCAGTGGTAGTGTCACTGCGTTTGAGGTGAGTGAGGCATAGCTCAGTGGTAGTGTCACTGCGTTTGAGGTGAGTGAGGCATAGCTCAGTGGTAGTGTCACTGCGTTTGAGGTGAGTGAGGCATAGCTCAGTGGTAGTGTCACTGCGTTTGAGGTGAGTGAGGCATAGCTCATTGGTAGTGTCACTGCGTTTGAGGTGAGTGAGGCATAGCTCAGTGGTAGCGTCACTGCGTTTGAGGTGAGTGAGGCATAGCTCAGTGGTAGCGTCACTGCGTTTGAGGTGAGTGAGGCATAGCTCAGTGGTAGTGTCACTGCGTTTGAGGTGAGTGAGGCATAGCTCAGTGGTAGTGTCACTGCGTTTGAGGTGAGTGAGGCATAGCTCAGTGGTAGTGTCACTGCGTTTGAGGTGAGTGAGGCATAGCTCAGTGGTAGTGTCACTGCGTTTGAGGTGAGTGAGGCATAGCTCAGTGGTAGTGTCACTGCGTTTGAGGTGAGTGAGGCATAGCTCAGTGGTAGTGTCACTGCGTTTGAGGTGAGTGAGGCATAGCTCAGTGGTAGTGTCACTGCGTTTGAGGTGAGTGAGGCATAGCTCAGTGGTAGTGTCACTGCGTTTGAGGTGAGTGAGGCATAGCTTCGTGGTAGCGTCACTGCGTTTGAGGTGAGTGAGGCATAGCTCAGTGGTAGTGTCACTGCGTTTGAGGTGAGTGAGGCATAGCTCAGTGGTAGTGTCACTGCGTTTGAGGTGAGTGAGGCATAGCTCAGTGGTAGTGTCACTGCGTTTGAGGTGAGTGAGGCATAGCTCAGTGGTAGTGTCACTGCGTTTGAGGTGAGTGAGGCATAGCTCAGTGGTAGCGTCACTGCGTTTGAGGTGAGTGAGGCATAGCTCAGTGGTAGCGTCACTGCGTTTGAGGTGAGTGAGGCATAGCTCAGTGGTAGCGTCACTGCGTTTGAGGTGAGTGAGGCATAGCTCAGTGGTAGTGTCACTGCGTTTGAGGTGAGTGAGGCATAGCTCAGTGGTAGTGTCACTGCGTTTGAGGTGAGTGAGGCATAGCTCAGTGGTAGTGTCACTGCGTTTGAGGTGAGTGAGGCATAGCTCAGTGGTAGTGTCACTGCGTTTGAGGTGAGTGAGGCATAGCTCAGTGGTAGTGTCACTGCGTTTGAGGTGAGTGAGGCATAGCTCATTGGTAGCGTCACTGCGTTTGAGGTGAGTGAGGCATAGCTCAGTGGTAGCGTCACTGCGTTTGAGGTGAGTGAGGCATAGCTCAGTGGTAGTGTCACTGCGTTTGAGGTGAGTGAGGCATAGCTCAGTGGTAGTGTCACTGCGTTTGAGGTGAGTGAGGCATAGCTCAGTGGTAGTGTCACTGCGTTTGAGGTGAGTGAGGCATAGCTCAGTGGTAGTGTCACTGCGTTTGAGGTGAGTGAGGCATAGCTCAGTGGTAGTGTCACTGCGTTTGAGGTGAGTGAGGCATAGCTTCGTGGTAGCGTCACTGCGTTTGAGGTGAGTGAGGCATAGCTCAGTGGTAGTGTCACTGCGTTTGAGGTGAGTGAGGCATAGCTCAGTGGTAGTGTCACTGCGTTTGAGGTGAGTGAGGCATAGCTCAGTGGTAGTGTCACTGCGTTTGAGGTGAGTGAGGCATAGCTCAGTGGTAGTGTCACTGCGTTTGAGGTGAGTGAGGCATAGCTCAGTGGTAGTGTCACTGCGTTTGAGGTGAGTGAGGCATAGCTCAGTGGTAGTGTCACTGCGTTTGAGGTGAGTGAGGCATAGCTCAGTGGTAGTGTCACTGCGTTTGAGGTGAGTGAGGCATAGCTCAGTGGTAGTGTCACTGCGTTTGAGGTGAGTGAGGCATAGCTCCGTGGTAGCGTCACTGCGTTTGAGGTGAGTGAGGCATAGCTCAGTGGTAGTGTCACTGCGTTTGAGGTGAGTGAGGCATAGCTCAGTGGTAGTGTCACTGCGTTTGAGGTGAGTGAGGCATAGCTCAGTGGTAGTGTCACTGCGTTTGAGGTGAGTGAGGCATAGCTCAGTGGTAGTGTCCCTGCGTTTGAGGTGAGTGAGGCATAGCTCAGTGGTAGTGTCACTGCGTTTGAGGTGAGTGAGGCATAGCTCAGTGGTAGTGTCACTGCGTTTGAGGTGAGTGAGGCATAGCTTCGTGGTAGTGTCACTGCGTTTGAGGTGAGTGAGGCATAGCTCAGTGGTAGTGTCACTGCGTTTGAGGTGAGTGAGGCATAGCTCAGTGGTAGTGTCACAGCGTTTGAGGTGAGTGAGGCATAGCTTCGTGGTAGTGTCACTGCGTTTGAGGTGAGTGAGGCATAGCTCAGTGGTAGTGTCACTGCGTTTGAGGTGAGTGAGGCATAGCTCAGTGGTAGTGTCACTGCGTTTGAGGTGAGTGAGGCATAGCTCAGTGGTAGTGTCACTGCGTTTGAGGTGAGTGAGGCATAGCTCAGTGGTAGTGTCACTGCATTTGAGGTGAGTGAGGCATAGCTCAGTGGTAGTGTCACTGCGTTTGAGGTGAGTGAGGCATAGCTCAGTGGTGGTGTCACTGCGTTTGAGGTGAGTGAGGCATAGCTTCGTGGTAGTGTCACTGCGTTTGAGGTGAGTGAGGCATAGCTCAGTGGTAGTGTTACTGCGTTTGAGGTGAGTGAGGCATAGCTCAGTGGTAGTGTCACTGCGTTTGAGGTGAGTGAGGCATAGCTCAGTGGTAGTGTCACTGCGTTTGAGGTGAGTGAGGCATAGCTCAGTGGTAGCGTCACTGCGTTTGAGGTGAGTGAGGCATAGCTCAGTGGTAGTGTCACTGCGTTTGAGGTGAGTGAGGCATAGCTCAGTGGTAGTGTCACTGCGTTTGAGGTGAGTGAGGCATAGCTCAGTGGTAGTGTCACTGCGTTTGAGGTGAGTGAGGCATAGCTCAGTGGTAGTGTCACTGCGTTTGAGGTGAGTGAGGCATAGCTCAGTGGTAGTGTCACTGCGTTTGAGGTGAGTGAGGCATAGCTCAGTGGTAGTGTCACTGCGTTTGAGGTGAGTGAGGCATAGCTTCGTGGTAGTGTCACTGCGTTTGAGGTGAGTGAGGCATAGCTCAGTGGTAGTGTCACTGCGTTTGAGGTGAGTGAGGCATAGCTCAGTGGTAGTGTCACTGCGTTTGAGGTGAGTGAGGCATAGCTTCGTGGTAGTGTCACTGCGTTTGAGGTGAGTGAGGCATAGCTCAGTGGTAGTGTCACTGCGTTTGAGGTGAGTGAGGCATAGCTCAGTGGTAGTGTCACTGCGTTTGAGGTGAGTGAGGCATAGCTCAGTGGTAGTGTCACTGCGTTTGAGGTGAGTGAGGCATAGCTCAGTGGTAGTGTCACTGCATTTGAGGTGAGTGAGGCATAGCTCAGTGGTAGTGTCACTGCGTTTGAGGTGAGTGAGGCATAGCTCAGTGGTGGTGTCACTGCGTTTGAGGTGAGTGAGGCATAGCTTCGTGGTAGTGTCACTGCGTTTGAGGTGAGTGAGGCATAGCTCAGTGGTAGTGTTACTGCGTTTGAGGTGAGTGAGGCATAGCTCAGTGGTAGTGTCACTGCGTTTGAGGTGAGTGAGGCATAGCTCAGTGGTAGTGTCACTGCGTTTGAGGTGAGTGAGGCATAGCTCAGTGGTAGCGTAACTGCGTTTGAGGTGAGTGAGGCATAGCTCGGTGGTAGTGTCACTGCGTTTGAGGTGAGTGAGGCATAGCTCAGTGGTAGTGTCACTGCGTTTGAGGTGAGTGAGGCATAGCTCATTGGTAGTGTCACTGCGTTTGAGGTGAGTGAGGCATAGCTCAGTGGTAGCGTCACTGCGTTTGAGGTGAGTGAGGCATAGCTCGGTGGTAGTGTCACTGCGTTTGAGGTGAGTGAGGCATAGCTTCGTGGTAGCGTCACTGCGTTTGAGGTGAGTGAGGCATAGCTTCGTGGTAGTGTCACTGCGTTTGAGGTGAGTGAGGCATAGCTCAGTGGTAGTGTCACTGCGTTTGAGGTGAGTGAGGCATAGCTCAGTGGTAGTGTCCCTGCGTTTGAGGTGAGTGAGGCATAGCTCCGTGGTAGTGTCACTGCGTTTGAGGTGAGTGAGGCATAGCTCAGTGGTAGTGTCACTGCGTTTGAGGTGAGTGAGGCATAGCTCAGTGGTAGTGTCACTGCGTTTGAGGTGAGTGAGGCATAGCTCAGTGGTAGTGTCACTGCGTTTGAGGTGAGTGAGGCATAGCTCAGTGGTAGCGTCACTGCGTTTGAGGTGAGTGAGGCATAGCTCAGTGGTAGTGTCACTGCGTTTGAGGTGAGTGAGGCATAGCTCAGTGGTAGTGTCACTGCGTTTGAGGTGAGTGAGGCATAGCTCAGTGGTAGCGTCACTGCGTTTGAGGTGAGTGAGGCATAGCTCAGTGGTAGTGTCACTGCGTTTGAGGTGAGTGAGGCATAGCTCAGTGGTAGTGTCACTGCGTTTGAGGTGAGTGAGGCATAGCTCAGTGGTAGTGTCACTGCGTTTGAGGTGAGTGAGGCATAGCTCAGTGGCTCCGTAGTAATGTCACTGTCTTTGAAGTGGGTGAACCCAGTTAGAATTCCAGTGTCTGCTCTTCTTGCGACCTTGGGGAAGTCACTTTATTTCCTTCTGCCTAAGGCAAGAATGGGTATACTGTAGGTGCACTCACAAACTCTAATATCTGCCACAGGTGCACTGTAAACCACTGGTGTGGTGTATATCCACAATAAATAAAAGTAATACATGCACTCCAGCGGGCTTATGGAAATATATATATATTACTTTATTCAAAGGGTCGCCCTTTGAGTCCTCACATGGACCTGTGTTAAGATGTGACCTTTTGTCTTGTGCCTAACGCACTAACATTATATTGTAAACTCTTCGGGGCTGGCACTCACTGTGTCTGCAGAATCCCATGTACAATGCGGCGTATACTGTCAGCACTATATAAGACATCTAAAAAAATATTATTAATAATAATAACTATTTCATAGAGCGCTTTACTCCCAATGGGACTCAAAGCGCGTCGCCATTACAGCGCAGCGCGGGACGCAGCACGTAGGATTGTTATAGACACAGTCCCTGCCCCGTGGAGCTTACACTCTATGTCTTTAATGCCCGAGACACAGGGAGATAAAGTGACTTGTTCAAGGTCACAAGGAGCCGATAACGGGAATTGAACCATGTTCCCCTGAATCTAACTGCCTGTCATTGTTTAGCAGAGTCAAATAAATTAGTACCACAGTTTGCCAAAGAATGTAGTCAGCAGAAATTCTTGCTAAGATGTGACAAATCAAGTCCAGCGGTTTGGTTTGTTAAGTTGACACTTCAGTATTCACTTTCCTCCCACCTGCAGGTTGCAGCTGACAAGGTTTGATTAGCCCGGCTTAGCAAAGCATTAGCATGCTGGCACACACGTGGGCTTTCCTGCAGCGCTATGCAGCTATTGCACAGGGTTTAACGAAGGCTCGTTAATCCCTTTAAAGCTGGTAAGACCCAAGGCACGTAGCTCAGCAATAGACACGTCATGTCTAGTTTAACTAGTGTCGCTATGGCAGTAATATATAATACTACCGTACAGTGTTCACATAAAACATCCACATAGTTCATGCAGGTTTCTCCAACCTGTTCCTGTGTTTCAAACCTGTCTCCCTGTGACAGTCCATCTAGTGCGGGCGCGCGCGCACACGGCAGAGCGCGATGGGGCGGCCGCAATTTGAAAAGACAACATTTCTTGTCACGTGAGCGGTTCAGATAATGCAGCTTCCCCAATTTCCTGCAGCCACAGTCACTGACCGCGGGGGCTGCAGGAGTGTGCCAGGCTGTGCGCCCTGTCGCGCCCGGGCGAGCAGGCACTATAATCCCAGCCTTAGCCCATCTCCCCAACACTGCAAGGCCGAGTCCATAGAAGGACAGGCCGCGCTGAGACGTGCGGACGCTCCGCGCTGAGCCCCAGCATCCTCCGTGAGGATGTCTTTAGAGGGGGCTAACGCGAACTTCCGCAGGCGTGCTGAGGCGCTGGATTTTTCAGCCGACAGCCAAACTGTTTTTCAGCGCGCTGTCGGCTGAAAACATCCAATCAGAGCGGAGCAGCGCCAACGTCACGGTGCCGTGACGTTGACGGCGGTGCGTCGCGGGCAATTGGCCCAGCGACGTCACTGCGTCGCGGGCAATTGGCCCAGCGACGTCACTGCCCCGCCTCCCTCAGTCTCCCCCCGCCTCCCGATCGCGCCCGCTGGCTCGCCTGCATGGGCATGAAATCGCGCAGATTTCAGCAGGCGAGCCTCAGCGTCAGCGCGCCTCAGCCCTGCTAGCCCCTCTATGGCCCAGGCCCAAGATCTTTCCAACACTTTCCTCTTTGCCATCATTTGTTACCAATGTTCGCAGCAGTTTGAGCTATAAACTGTAACAATAGATAATGTTGCCTTAGTAATATAAGGATACATTGTAGCTGCTGAGTTACACTGACTGAAGCAGCCAGTATGTTAGGCACACAATCAGGATTTTGACAGATTTACAACAGGAGCACCAAACGATTGCCAGCGTAGGTAAGGATGTAGAATGACACATTGTCACGCGCTTTACACATACAAATAATCATTTTAGAAAGTAGTATTGCTTTAAAAATCATTAGAATATATTGTATATAATTTTAGTGGGGGAACGAACTTGTGGCAGTTATATGGAGCGTTCGGGGTTATGGGGAGTGGCTGTGTAGCGCAAGAAGTTGGCCGCTGCAGATAAAAACTAAGGCTGCGCTTATAGTGCCGGCGACGCGACGTCGCCCGAAAACAAATGTATTGCTGCCGACGCGTGCGCTTATAGTAAGTGCGACGGCAGCGACGCAAAATTTGCACGCCGGTCAAATTTGATTTTTCAGGGGCTGTCGCCACATGTGACAGGCTCTGAACCAATCAATGACCTGGTCGCCCGCGACGTCGCCGCAAAGCGAATTATAACTTTCACTAGGGGCGACGGCGATGTCATCCTTTGCTGGCGCCGTCACGCGCAACCTAATGCAATATATCAATGTGTGAATCCCTGAGCACCATTTTTCTTAATTCTTTTAAATGCCTATGAGGGCGGTGACATTTGCACGATGTGACATTTTGTTGCATCTCTTCCTGCAGAATTCAAATGTTGCTTATGGTTTCCGTTTGCTATTGGCCACCACTGAAATAATGCACATACAGTACACATACAGTACACATGCAGTACACATGCAGTACACATACAGTACACATACAGTACACATGCAGTACACATGCAGTACACATGCAGTACACATACAGTACACATGCAGTACACATGCAGTACACATGCAGTACACATACAGTACACATACAGTACACATACAGTACACATGCAGTACACATACAGTACACATGCAGTACACATACAGTACACATGTAGTACACATGCAGTACACATACAGTACACATACAGTACACATGCAGTACACATACAGTACACATACAGTACACATGCAGTACACATACAGTACACATGCAGTACACATGCAGTACACATGCAGTACACATGCAGTACACATACAGTACACATACAGTACACATGCAGTACACATGCAGTACACATACAGTACACATACAGTACACATACAGTACACATGCAGTACACATACAGTACACATACAGTACACATGTAGTACACATGCAGTACACATGCAGTACACATGCAGTACACATACAGTACACATGCAGTACACATGCAGTACACATACAGTACACATGCAGTACACATACAGTACACATGTAGTACACATGCAGTACACATACAGTACACATACAGTACACATACAGTACACATGCAGTACACATACAGTACACATACAGTACACATGCAGTACACATACAGTACACATGCAGTAAACATGCAGTACACATGCAGTACACATACAGTACACATGCAGTACACATACAGTACACATGCAGTACACATGCAGTACACATACAGTACACATACAGTACACATGCAGTACACATGCAGTACACATGCAGTACACATACAGTACACATGCAGTACACATGCAGTACACATACAGTACACATGCAGTACACATACAGTACACATGCAGTACACATACAGTACACATGCAGTACACATACAGTACACATGCAGTACACACAGTACACATGCAGTACACATACAGTACACATACAGTACACATGCAGTACACATGCAATACACATACAGTACACATGCAGTACACATACAGTACACATACAGTACACATGCAGTACACATACAGTACACATGCAGTACACATACAGTACACATACAGTACACATGCAGTACACATACAGTACACATGCAGTACACATACAGTACACATGTAGTACACATGCAGTACACATACAGTACACATACAGTACACATACAGTACACATGCAGTACACATACAGTACACATACAGTACACATGCAGTACACATACAGTACACATGCAGTACACATGCAGTACACATGCAGTACACATACAGTACACATGCAGTACACATGCAGTACACATGCAGTACACATACAGTACACATGCAGTACACATGCAGTACACATGCAATACACATGCAATACACATACAGTACACATGCAGTACACATACAGTACACATACAGTACACATGCAGTACACATGCAGTACACATGCAATACACATGCAATACACATACAGTACACATGCAGTACACATACAGTACACATACAGTACACATACAGTACACATACAGTACACATACAGTACACATACATGTGAATCACTGACCGGCTCAAGCCCATCTTATCTCAGTCCTCATTCACTCCTACATCTGCTGTACCGCAAAGCAATGCCGCGCATGCCCGTCGGTCTGGCAGCCCAGGGGTTAATGGCGCAGCAGCCACGTTCTTTCCGTGGAGAGCGCACATTTGCAGCCCTTCCCTTCCATGGAGAAGCCGGTGTTTTGCGGGGGTGTTTGTCTCCCCACTCGCAGAATTAATTCAGCTTCGGCAGGCCCTGATCGGTTTACCTGCTACGGGGACAAGCTCTCACATTTCTGCACGTTAAACAGAAGAGCAGCCGCTAAGGCTGCATGCAGCATCTGGTGCAGTGTGTTCCAGGGGGGGGGGGGGGTGTTCCAGGGGGGGGGTGTTCCAGGGGGGGGTCCAGGGGGGGGGGTAGCAGAATGCCAGCGAGCAGAGAATATTAGGCAGTGATCTCCTTCACCAAGTGGGTTCTTTGAAACGTTGCTAAACAAAGTGATCCTTTCTCTATTTTATCCCTGCTCACTGAGCCCCAGCGGAAGTCAGTGCAGGGACTTCCCTTATTCGCACGCTCCAGTACAGCCCCTGATACATTCCACACATTGCGGCCTATTCTAGTAGCTTCGGTAACTTTGCTGCCATCCCGACCGGTTTGGCCTGTTCCCACCGACTGGTTTGGCACGTTCCCCCCGACCGGTTTGGCCTGTTCCCACCGACTGGTTTGGCACGTTCCCCCCGACCGGTTTGGCCTGTTCCCACCGACCGGTTTGGCATTTGTGTGATCCCGGTATCAGAAAGAATCTGAAACCATTTCCACAAGTCTCAGACCGTGAGGCAGGAAAATGCCAACAGCGCTCGGGGACAGCAACGGTGTGACCTCAGCGATGTGACCTCAGCGATGTGACCTCAGCGATGTGACTTCAGCGATGTGACCGCAGCGATGTGACCTCAGCGATGTGACTTCAGCGATGTGACCGCAGCGATGTGACCTCAGCGATGTGACCGCAGCGATGTGACCTCAGCGATGTGACTTCAGCGATGTGACCGCAGCGATGTGACCTCAGCGATGTGACCGCAGCGATGTGACCTCAGCGATGTGACTTCAGCGATGTGACCGCAGCGATGTGACCGCAGCGATGTGACCTCAGCGATGTGACCTCAGCGATGTGACTTCAGCGATGTGACCGCAGCGATGTGACCTCAGCGATGTGACCGCAGCGATGTGACCTCAGCGATGTGACCTCAGCGATGTGACCTCAGCGATGTGACCGCAGCGATGTGACCTCAGCGATGTGACCTCAGGCTCTCTCTAAGTTCTTCCCTGTACGATCTGGCCGCTGTCTGTAAGGGCTGCAGAGTGAGCTGCACGGAGAGAGCTGCACAGAGAGAGCTGCATCTCCCTGCACAGCACTCACAGGCGATCTCCCTGCACAGAGAGAGCCGCCTCTCCCTGCACAGCACTCACAGGCGATCTCCCTGCACAGAGAGAGCTGCATCTCCCTGCACAGCTCTTACAGGCGATCTCCCTGCACAGAGAGAGCTGCATCTCCCTGCACAGCACTCACAGGCGATCTCCCTGCACAGAGAGAGCCGCATCTCCCTGCACAGCACTCACAGGCGATCTCCCTGCACAGAGAGAGACACATCTCCCTGCACAGCACTTACAGGCGATCTCCCTGCACAGAGAGAGCCACCTCTCCCTGCACAGAGAGAGCCGCCTCTCCCTGCACAGCACTTACAGGCGATCTCCCTGCACAGAGAGAGCTGCCTCTCCCTGTACAGCACTTACAGGCGATCTCCCTGCACAGAGAGAGCCGCATCTCCCTGCACAGCACTCACAGGTGATCTCCCTGCACAGAGAGAGCTGCATCTCCCTGCACAGCACTTACAGGCGATCTCCCTGCACAGCACTTACAGGCGATCTCCCTGCACAGAGAGAGCCGCATCTCCCTGCACAGCACTTATAGGCGATCTCCCTGCAGAGAGAGAGCCGCCTCTCCCTGCACAGCACTTACAGGCGATCTCCCTGCAGAGAGAGCCGCCTCTCCCTGCACAGCTCTTACAGGCATCTCCCTGCACAGCACTTACAGGCGATCTCCCTGCACAGAGAGAGCCGCCTCTCCCTGCACAACATTTACAGGCGATCTCCCTGCACAGCTCTTACAGGCGATCTCCCTGCACAGAGAGAGCTGCATCTCCCTGCACAGCACTTACAGGCGATCTCCCTGCACAGAACTCACAGGCGATCTCCCTGCACAGAGAGAGCTGCATCTCCCTGCACAGCACTTACAGGCGATCTCCCTGCACAGAGAGAGCCGCCTCTCCCTGCACAGCACTCACAGGCGATCTCCCTGCACAGAGAGAGCTGCATCTCCCTGCACAGCACTCACAGGCGATCTCCCTGCACAGAGAGAGCCGCCTCTCCCTGCACAGCACTTACAGGCGATCTCCCTGCACAGAGAGAGCCGCCTCTCCCTGCACAGCACTTACAGGCGATCTCCCTGCACAGAGAGAGCCGCATCTCCCTGCACAGCACTCACAGGCGATCTCCCTGCACAGAGAGAGCTGCATCTCCCTGCACAGCACTTACAGGCGATCTCCCTGCACAGAGAGAGCCGCATCTCCCTGCACAGCTCTTACAGGCGATCTCCCTGCACAGAGAGAGCCGCATCTCCCTGCACAGCACTTACAGGCGATCTCCCTGCACAGAGAGAGCTGCCTCTCCCTGCACAAAACTCTATCCTGGATCTCATCCTACCTTTCCCATCATACTGTCAGTGTCTCTTCTGCTAACACCTCCTCCTCCTCTATCGATCTCTCTGTGGGGGTACCCCAGGACTCTGTCCTGGGACCTCTTCTCTTTTCTCTGTACACACTCTCTCTAGGTGACCTAATAACATCTTTTGGGTTTAAATATCACCTCTATGCTGACGACACACAAATATACTTTTCAACACCTGTCCTTACACCTGCTGTACAAACCAAAGTTTCTGAATGTCTCTCTGCTATATCATCCTGGATGGCCCTCCGCCGCCTTAAACTCAACATGGCTAAAACAGAGCTCCTCATACTTCCTCCCAAACCTGGCCCTACTACCTCCTTCCACATTACTGTTGGAACTACGATCATTCACCCAGTAGCCCAAGCACGCTGCCTAGGGGTCGCACTCGACTCCTCTCTCACATTGGCCCCTCACATTCAAAACATTTCTAAAACCTGTCGCTTTTTCCTCCGCAATATAACAAAGATACGCCCTTTCCTCTGTTACTCGACTGCTAAAACTCTGACTCAGGCCCTCATTCTCTCCCGTCTTGATTACTGTAACCTCCTGCTGTCCGGCCTTCCTGCCTCTCACCTGTCTCCCCTACAATCTATCCTAAACACTGCTGCCAGAATCACTCAACTGTTTGCTAAATCTGTCTCAGCGTCTCCCCTGCTGAAATCCCTCTCCTGGCTTCCAATCAAATCCCACATCTCACACTCCATTCTTCTCCTCACTTTTAAAGCTTTACCCACTTCTGCCCCTCCTTACATCTCAGCCCTAATTTCTCGCTATGCACCATCCCGACTCTTGCGTTCTGCTCAAAGATGTCTTCTCTCTACCCCCTTTGTATCTAAAGCCCTCTCCCACCTTAAACCTTTTTCACTGACTGCCCCACAACTCTGGAATGCCCTTCCCCTCAATACACGACTAGCACCCTCTCTATCCACCTTTAAGACACACCTTAAGACAGTGGTGCGCAAACTGTGGGGCGCGACCCCCAGGGGGGGCGCGACACTGCCGACGGGGGGCGCAGGGTTTACAGAGGCCCCGCGCGCTTCCCGAAGGCACTTAAATTAAGTGCCGGGGGAGCTGCAGGGCCTCTGTAAACCTAACTTACCGTGGCTCCGGCGGCTTCCTCCCTGTGTTGCCATGGCAACGCGGCGTCAAAATGACGCTGCGAGGTCATGTGACGTCACGTTGCTATGGCAACGTGACGTCATTACGCCGGAGCGCGGGTAAGTTGGGGTTGGGAGGGGGGCGCGGGAGTGAGGGGACAGCCGGCAGGGGGGCGCAGGGAAAAAAGTTTGCGCCCCCCTGCCTTAAGACACACTTGCTTAAAGAAGCATATGAATAGCGCTGTGGATATTCTGAACACGGGATACATAAAGCTTGGCCCCCTGCAGACGCACTTACCAGAACTCTCTCCTACTGTCTCTGTACGTTCTCCCTACATACCAATTAGACTGTAAGCTCCTCGGGGCAGGGACTCCTCTTCCTAAATGTTATTTTATGTCTTAAGCACTTATTCCCATGATCTGTTATTTGTATTATTAGTTATTCATTTGATTACCACGTGTATTACTTCTGTGAAGCGCTATGTACATTAATGGCGCTATATAAATAAAGATACATACATTTCCCCGAATCCCTTGCTGCAGTGGACGAAAGACAGGGTCTAAGACATGTGAATGTGCTCACAAGTGATCTTTTTATTTGATATATATATATATATATATATATATATATATATGTATATATATATAGCAGCTTTTGTAGATTAAAACTTCACCAGCAAATCATGGAAAGCCACAAAACCAGTGTTTTAAAACAAAAATCAAACGTATTACCACTCCTTCCTCTTTAGAATATTATTTCTTGGATATAAAGGCATTTCCTCCCTAATGGATTTTACGTGGTGTTTCCAACAGCCTAATAGTCTCAGGCTGAGCCTTATTTAAATCTGTTAAGACCTTTGGCAAGCGCCATGTTACAGACACCGTCTCTCCCCCTCTCTGAGCTGCTTTTCTCATTTCTAGAAGCCAGTGGGGGTAACCGTGCAGATGGAGCTTAGAACAGGACGCACCTGAGCAGGGCCTTGAAGGGGCGTGCAAGTCATTTAAGACGTTTTCTTAGCTTGTTAGAGAATTCTGGCAACACAAGATAACCAGACGCCAGCCCAAAAATGCAATGATTTCATTATTCCCCCCCCTCCCCTCTATTGATTTCTATATACAGGTAGGAAAATGGGAGACGCCTCGTACTGCACATATTCATATGAAAACTTTGCGTGATTATATAGCGACAGCTTTAATATACTGTACACTGCGAGTAACAGTTACAATCCCAATGCTGGGGGCCATTATTACCATTTTGTAACGCATTACCTTTTTATATGAATTTACACCGTTTATATAATTTTTAAAGTTTGCGGTGCATTTCAGGCCCACCTGGCGACAAAGGGGTTAAAAAAAATAGATGTTGACGGTATTAGACCTAGAATGTCAGCTCTGTGGGTTAGAGTTTCACTTACTTCAAACAATGACTATTCTCTTACTCCAATATTGTAGATGTATTCTCTGTATTATATGTATATCAATTTTGATTCTGTATTGCTTCCCAATTATTTGCAGAATATGATTTGGATAAAGTATGCAGTAACATAAATGTTTTGACACACTGCCCCATTCTGTTTGCATTTGGTATCTTTGTATCTTCGACACAGACTATTATCTAGGGAGATTGATACCAGCATTGAAATGAGTTAGAATGACACAGACACATAATTTTATACACATTATAATATCTCTTCCCTTTCTCCCATTGCTCCTAATATCCCCTTCCTATAAACCCCCCCATAACTTCTCCTATTACTTCTACTTTTTCATAAAAACGCTCGCTATAACTATTTCTCAGTATAACCTCTCACTATATAACTCCTATTGCCCCATTTAAGCGCTCTAACTAATCCATATAACCGCTCCCTATAACTCCTCTTATTGCTCCATATAACCGCTCCATATAACTCCTCCTATTACTCCATATAACCCCTCCCTATAACTCCTCTTATTGCCCCATATAACCGCTCCCTATAACTCCTCTTATTGCTCCATATAACCGCTCCCTATAACTCCTCCTATTACCCCATATAACCCCTCCCTATAACTCCTCTTATTGCTCCATATAACCCCTCCCTATAACTCCTCCTATTACTCCATATAACTGCTCCCTATAACTCCTCCTATTACTCCATATAACCTCTCCCTATAACTCCTCCTATTGCCCCATATAACCTCTCCCTATAACTCCTCCTATTACCCCATATAACTGCTCTCTATAACTCCTCCTATTACCCCATATAACCCCTCCCTATAACTCCTCCTATTGCTCCATATAACCTCTCCCTATAACTCCTCCTATCGCTCCATATAACCCCTCCCCATAACTCCTCTTATTGCTCCATATAACCCCTCCCTATAACTCCTCCTATTACCCCATATAACCCCTCCCTATAACTCCTCCTATTACCCCATATAACCGCTCCCTATAACTCCTCCTATTGCTCCATATAACCTCTCCCTATAACTCTTCCTATTGCTCCATATAACCTCTCCCTATAACTCCTCCTATTGCTCCATATAACCGCTCCCTATAACTCCTCTTATTGCCCCATATAACCGCTCCCTATAACTCCTCCTATTGCCCCATATAACCGCTCCCTATAACTCCTCCCATTGCTCTATATAACAGCTCCCTACAACTCCTATTAATACATAGATTTGTAACCCCTCCTTGCCCGGCTCCCACTAAGGAGGGTCACAACTAAGTGAGGGGGAGTAGGTGTTGGTGCTTAGACTCACATACCGTTTTCTCAGTGTGCTGGCGTCCGGGCTGGCTGCTATTGTAAGCTGATGTAAGAAGGGCGCCAGGGACTTTATTATGACAGACATATTGCTTTTATTGAGACAAGACCTCTTTCATACATTCTTCTTGTTCCCTGGGAACTCGGATAGTTCCCCAGGGAGGTTCACATGGCTTCATCACCTTCCCTTGCCCACGGTTAAGGGGAGCTTGACATCCCAGGTACCTTCTCAGACTCCGTGTAGGGGTGCACTTCTATCGAGGTTCCCATATACCTGTCATCCTTCTCTGCCCTCGCAGTCCATATTATAGCAACCTGGTGGGCATATGCATGTGGCTGGCGTTAGAGCAACGCTACAGTAGCTTTGACACTTCCCTGGATTAGGAATCCTTTACTTTGAAAGCTCACGCACGTCCTTCTGGAAGGAAAGATAACATTCTCTGGCATCTTTAACAACGGTAGTGGCCCTTTCCTAAATAATAATATAATAATAATAATATAATAATTATAATAATAATAATAAGGGAGATTCTTCCCTAACTGTGAAACAATAAAAGGTGACTGGACTTCTTCACATAAAATTAAACATTAAAGACATACTATTAACGCCATACACGTAACACAGTGAGACTCCTCTCCTCTGGTGTCCTCCGGGAGCCTGGGGGGCTGGAAGCTTCTGAAGCTCCTTTTATACCCCAGTGTGATGTCACTATCCTGCCCCTGTAACCGGGCAAGATAAAGATATCCTTAACCTATCAGGATTCACACGTCAGGCGACTATTCTAGTAGGTTCTGGAACTAAGGAGTGGCCAGTCACCAGACAGTACCTATTTTGGCAACATAAACTAGCCACTTGAAATAAGCTACATAGAATAAGCCAGCAGTGCGCAAACTGGGGGGCGCAAGATTATTTAGGGGGGGGGGCACAGGCTGCGTGCAGGGAAGCCTGGGGGCGGTCAGAGCTGTGCGGGGGCGGGCAGAGCTGTGCGGGGTGGGCAGAGCTGTGCAAAGGCGGCCAAGAAGCTCAAGCTCCATGCTGCTGTTGCTTCTCTATGCTGTCTGCCTGCTGCGGGGGCGGGGCCTTGCTGTGGGGCGGGGCTTCTCTGTGTTGCTTCTCTGCTGTCTGCCTGCAGTGGGGGCGGGGCCTGCAGAGGGGGCGGGGCCTTGCTGCGGGGCCTTCCCTGCACACAGACAAGCCCTCCTCCTCCTGTTTGTTACCCGCCCGTTTTCAGCAGCACATGGGGGGACCGGAGCAGGTTTAGTTACTCCCTCCTTCCCCCCCCCCCCGTTCAGGTGAAAGTGTGTTTGTGTGTCTGTGTGTTGTGATTGAGTGTGTCTTGTCTGTGATTGTGTGTGTGTCTGTTGTGATTGAGTGTGTGATGTGTCTGTGTTGTGCTGGTTGTGACTGAGTGTGTGCTGTATTGTATTGTATTGTATGTCTTTATTTATATAGCGCCATTAATGTACATAGCGCTTCACAGTAGTAATACATGTGGTAATCATATAAATAACAGATAATATAAATAACAGATCATGGGAATAAGTGCTTTAGACATAAAAGTAACATTAAGGAAGAGGAGTCCCTGCCCTGAGGAGCTTACAGTCTAATTGGTAGGTAGGGAGAACGTACAGAGACAGTAGGTGGGAGTTCTGGTAAGTGCGTCTGCAGGGGGCCAAGCTTTATGTGCCATGTGTTCAGAATAGCCACAGTCCTATTCATATGCTTCTATAAGCAAGTGTGTCTTAAGGTGGGTCTTAAAGGTGGATAGAGAGGGTGCTAGTCGGGTACTGAGGGGAAGGGCATTCCAGAGGTGTGGGGCAGTCAGTGAAAAAGGTTTAAGGCGGGAGAGGGCTTTAGATACAAAGGGGGTAGAAAGAAGACATCCTTGAGAAGAACGCAAGAGTCTGGATGGTGCATAACGAGAAGTTAGGGCTGAGATGTAAGGAGGGGCAGAAGAGTGTAAAGCTTTAAAAGTGAGGAGAAGAATGGAGTGTGAGATGCGGGATTTGATCGGAAGCCAGGAGAGGGATTTCATGAGGGGAGATGCTGAGACAGATCTAGGAAAGAGAAGAGTGATTCTGGCAGCAGCATTTAGGATAGATTGTAGGGGAGATAGGTGAGAGGCAGGAAGGCCGGACAACAGGAGGTTACAGTAATCAAGATGGGAGAGAATGAGGGCCTGAGTCAGAGTTTTAGCAGTCGAGCAACAGAGGAAAGGGCGTATCTTTGTTATATTGCTGAGGAAAAAGCAACAAGTTTTAGAAAATTTTTGAATGTGAGGGGCGAATGTGAGAGAGGAGTCGAGTGTGACCCCTAGGCAGCGTGCTTGGGCTACTGGGTGAATGATCGTAGTTCCAACAGTAATGTGGAAGGAGGTAGTAGGGCCAGGTTTGGGAGGAAGTATGAGGAGCTCTGTTTTAGCCATGTTGAGTTTAAGGCGGCGGAGGGCCATCCAGGATGATATAGCAGAGAGACATTCAGAAACTTTGGTTTGTACAGCAGGTGTAAGGTCGGGTGTTGAAAAGTATATTTGTGTGTCGTCAGCATAGAGGTGATATTTAAACCCAAAAGATGTTATTAGGTCACCTAGAGAGAGTGTGTACAGAGAAAAGAGGTCCTAGGACAGAGACCTGGTTTCCCCCACAGATAGATCAATAGAGGAGGAGGTGTTAGCAGAAGAGACACTGAAAGTACGATGGGAGAGGTAGGATGAGATCCAGGATAGAGCTTTGTTCCGAATACCAAGAGTATGGAGAATATGAAGGAGAAGAGGGTGGTCCACGGTGTCAAATGCTGCAGAGAGGTCAAGTAATATGAGCAGAGTGTAAAGATCTCTGTCTTTGGCAGCATGGAGGTCGTCAGTTATTTTAGTGAGGGCTGTTTCCGTGGAGTGAGCAGTGCGGAAGCCAGATTGTAGAGGGTCTAGGAGACAATAGGTGTTGAGAAAATGGAGCAAGCGAGAGAATACAAGACGTTCAAGGAGTTTAGAGGCAAAAGGTAGGAGGGAGACAGGTCGATAGTTAAAAAGACAGGTAGGGTCAAGCTTGCTGTTTTTGAGTAATGGTATGACTGTTGCATGTTGGAAGGAGGATGGAAAGATTCCAGAGCAGAGGGAGGAGTTACAAATGTGTGTGAGCGTAGGGATTATAGTAGGAGCAAGAGGTTTTAGGAGATGGGAGGGAATGGAGTCAAGAGGGCAAGTGGTAGAGGGAGAAGAGGCGATCAACAGCGACACATCCTCCTCTGAGACAGTAGAAAAAGAGTCAAGGAAGGCAGGAGGAGAGTTGGGAACAGGTGTAGGATGGGAAGAAGAAACAGAGGGGATGTTCTGACGTATGGATTCCACCTTTTCCTTAAAATAGTCAGCAAAGTCCTGAGCGGAGATGGAGGAAGGAGAGGCAGCTGAGGGTGGTTTGAGTAGAGTATCAAAGACAGAGAACAGTCGGCGTGGATTAGACTTGTGCATGTTGATTAGTGAAGAAAAGTAGGCTTGTTTAGCTTGCGAGAGGGCAGAGTTGAAACAGGATAGCATAAATTTGTAATGAAGGAAGTCTGCGAGAGTATGAGATTTCCTCCAGAGGCGTTCAGAGGAACGAGTGGAGGAATGCAGCATGCGCGTGTGGGAATTTAGCCAGGGTCTAGGGTTAGAAGGGCGAGGGCGGCAGAGAGAAAGCGGGGCATGAAGATCAAGAGACGAGGACAAGACAGAGTTGTAGTTCCTGACCAGGTTGTCAGGGACTGTAGCAGAGCTGAGAGAGGAGAGGGAGGAGTGTAAAGTGGACTCAAAGTCAGGTAAGTGAATAGAGCGCAGGTTTCTGCAGAACCGGGGGGTAGATGGAGGTGGAGAAGGGGAGAAGCAAGATAGAGAGAATGAGATGAGGTGATGGTCAGAGAGAGGAAAAGGGGAAATGGAGAAATCGGAGAGAGAGAAGTTTTTAGTGAAAACCAGGTCTAAGTAGTGGCCATCCTTGTGGGTGCTGGCTGCAGTCCACTGTTGAAGGCCAAAAGAAGAGGTTAGAGAAAGAAAGCGGGAAGCCCAAGGGAGAGAGGGGTCATCAATGTGGCAGTTGAAGTCCCCAAGGAGAAGAACAGGGGAGTCTGAGGAGAGAAAGAAAGAGAGCCAAGATTCAAAGTGAGAGAGAAAGGCAGAAGGGGGATGAGTAGAGGAAGGTGGGCGATAGATGACCGCCACATGGACAGGGAGAGGAGAGAAGATCTGGACAGTGTGAGCCTCAAAGGAGGGAAAAGCAAGAGAGGGAGGAATAGGAAGGGTTCGGTAACGGCAGAGAGAGGAGAGCAGGAGCCCCACACCTCCACCCCTGCCATCAGGGCGCGGAGTGTGGGAGAAAGAAAGGCCACCATAAGAGAGGGCAGCTTCCAGAGCAGAGTCAGACTGAGTGAGCCAGGTCTCAGTTATAGCAAAAAGGAGCAGAGTGAGAGAGAAAAAAGTCATGCACAAAGAGGCACTTGTGAGTAAGGGAGCGAGCATTCCAAAGGGCACAGGAGAAAGGGAGAGAGGAGGGTGGCAGGGGATGGGTATGAGGTTGGAGGGGTTGACACCAGAAGGAGTAGAGGTTGCAATTGGCAGGCGAGGACGAGCGCATGTAGGAATAAGGCAGGGACGAGGATTGGGAGAGATATCCCCAGAAGCAAGGAGGAGAAGCATGGATAGAAAGAGAATGTGTGAGGATGATTTGTAGGGGTGTGTTTTAGTGCAGGGGATATAGCTGTGTGGTGTCAGAGGACGCAGGTAAGAAAGGAGTTCATGTGAACTGAGGAGTGGGGAAGGAAGGAGAGATGGAGATATATGAATAGAGTTAGAGACATACTGAGGCTGGTAAAAAGAAGTGCATAATTTGAGAAGAAGTGAAGTCACTGCAAATATAAATGGTAAAGGCAGCATCACAGCAGTAATGATGCTGTCTGGTATAGATGATATCCTCCTTTCCAGCGTAGTTCAAATGCAGGAATCAGGGCCAGATGGGGTGTCCACTTATTCCTCACTGCTTTTGAACTTCCTTTTAAACTTGAGTTGTTCAGCAGTCCTGCCACTTATAATGTGCCACTTGGATATGGGCTGCAGGCAGCATAAGGCTGTTCTATCTGGGGTTATATAGGCCTAAAAAGTCACCTGACTGTGTGGTTCTGTCTGCTTAATTAGCACATCTGAGGCACATTCAAACAGATGGTTTTCTACACAGGGTGTTCCCTGCCTAGGTGTCAAGCCTTAATTCAATTAAGAGTTGAAGCAGACAGGATTCAGATATTATTTATTTATTTATAAAATATTTTACCAGGAAGTAATACATTGAGAGTTACCTCTCGTTTTCAAGTATGTCCTGGGCACAGAGTAAAACAAATAGTACATGGTTACAAGTACAGTTACATAAATGAACAGGGTATACATTATATACAAGACATTGCATGCACAGTTAAAGAAAATATATATTATTAGCGTATGAAACAGTTACAGACCAGGTTAAAATGTGAGACAGCCTTAGATTTGAAAGAACTTAAACTGGTGGTGGATGTGAGAGTCTCTGGTAGGTTGTTCCAGTTTTGGGGTGCACGGTAAGAGAAGGAGGAACGGCCGGATACTTTGTTGAGCCTTGGGACCACGAATAGTCTTTTGGAGTCTGATCTCAGGTGATAAGTGCTGCAGGTGGTAGGGGTGAGGAGCTTGTTCAGGTAGCTGGGTAGCTTGCCCATGAAGAATTTAAAGGCAAGACAGGAAAGGTGAACTTTGCGCCTAGACTCTAGTGTTGACCAATCTAGTTCTTTGAGCATTTCGCAGTGAAGTGTGTTGTAGTTGCATTGGAGAACAAAACGACAAATTGAATTGTAGAGGGTGTCAAGTTTGCTAAGGTGGGTTTGAGGAGCCGAGCCATATACTATGTCTCCATAGTCAATAATTGGCATTAGCATCTGCTGTGCGATACGCTTTCTGACCAGGAGACTTAGGGAGGATTTGTTCCTGTAAAGTACCCCTAGTTTGGCATAGGTCTTGGTTGTCAGGGTATCAATGTGCATCCCGAATGTTAAGTGGGAGTCAAACCATAAGCCCAGGTATTTAAAACTAGTGACAGGTGTTAGGGGGGTGTTAGCGTTGGTTCTAATCAGGAGCTCAGTCACTGGAAGCTTTACAAATTTAGTCTTGGTCCCAAATACCATTGTTACAGTCTTGTCAGTGTTTAAAAACAGTTTGTTTTGGGAAATCCAGTTTTCGAGTCTCAAAAAGTCAGACTGAAGTATGTGTTGAAGGTCAGAGAGGCTATGACTGTGTGCATATAGGATTGTGTCATCTGCATACATGTGTATTGAGGCTTCCTTACAAGCTGTGGGAAGATCATTAATGAACACTGAGAAGAGTAGGGGCCCCAGAACAGAGCCTTGCGGGACACCACAGGTGATATCCATGGGGTTGGAGTTAGAGACTGAGATGGACACATGTTGGGATCTTCCTGATAGGTAGGACTGAAACCAGTTTAAAGCATGTTTCCCTATTCCAGAGCTCTGGAGTTTGTTAAGCAGGATAGCATGATCGACTGTGTCAAAAGCCTTTGCAAAATCTAGGAATACTGCACCAGTGAGTTGTCCCCGTTCCATTCCACACTGGATTTCATTGCAAACTTTTAGCAGGGAGTGTTTGGGACGAAATCCAGATTGGAATTGGCTAGGGAAATTTGTCTTGGTGTAGAAATCGCTTAATTGGGAGTGGACACATTTTTCCATGACTTTGGATAGAATTGGGAGAAGTGAGATTGGCCTGTAGTTTGAGACAGTGTTTTTGTCCCCACTTTTGAAGATTGGGACAACTCTGGCAGTTTTCCAGGTCTTAGGGATATGGCCTGCAGACAGGATAGAGTTGACTATGGACACAATTGGTTTGGCAATGGCTGGGGCACCAAGTTATAGGAACCTAGATTGTAGTAAGTCGGGTCCACATTGGCTGCTTAGTTTTAGTTTGAGGAGCGCTTGTATAATCTCCTCTTCAGATACTGGGCCAAATTGAAAATTGTGGGCAGTGTTGGGAGGGGGTGGGACTGTAGGGATACTCCCAGGATGAGATTCATGTTTGGGGTTTGTGCTGCGTTTTGCTAATAAGTTAGTGGCACACCCCACAAAGTAATCATTGAATGCATTTGCAATGTCAGTGGGGTTTGTCAGAGTAATATCCCCCTTAGTGATATTACTTGGTTGTTGATGGTTAGGAGACTGGAATATATGGTTGATAACCTTCCAGAAGTTAGCTGGGGTTGATGTATTCTGGAGGAGATTGTCAGAGTAATATTGTGCTTTTGCATGCCTTGTTTGCCTTGTGCACATGTTCCGCATGCATCTGTAGTGATTGAGATCCTAGGTAGTGCCAGTTACTTTGTAGCTTTTCCACAAGGCATCCCTGAACTGGTAGAGTGCTATAAGGTCAGGTGTAACCCATGGAAGGTGGGCCCCCCGTACCCTTATTTTGCATAGTGGAGCATGGGTATCGCAGAGTTTTAAGAACTCGGATTGGAAATAGTCGAGCGCAGAATCAGGGTCGGGAATTAAATCGATTCTGTGCCATGGGCAGTTGGTAAGGTCATCCAGAAACTGTTGTGGGTTAAAGTTTTTAAGTGTTCTAGTGAGGAGAACTTTAGGGCTTGAATGGGGCGGTTTAATTTTCTTACACAGTACACTATTGCATGGTCACTGAAAATATCAGGAAGGATGCCAGAGGATTGGATTCTGCTGGGGTTTGAGGAGAGAATCCAGTCTAGCAAGGAATGGTTATGCGATTTCAGGTTTATTCGTGTGGGTTGGGAAATGAGTTGCGATAGGTTAAGTGACTTGAGTTGTATCTGGATTTTGTGGTTTTTAGGGTCAAGCCAATTGAAGTTGAAATCCCCAAGAACTAGCAGCTCACTCTTCTCATTCAGAGAGGAAATGGAGCCAAGAAACTGGGTGATATCAGCCAGGGATTGTAGAGGGGCTTTAGGGGGGCGGTAGATGCCAGCAAGCAAGATGGGCTTAGAAAAGGGGAGGCAGATTTTGCCAACTAGAATTTCAAAAGAGGGTGGGCTTGGTGGGCAATTTAACAGTGTAAATTGTAATGTGTCTGCAATATAAAATAACACCCCTCCTCCTCTCTTTGACCTATCTCTCCTAAAAATGGAGTATCCCTGAATGGCGATATTTGCATCAGGGGTTTTAGGGGATAGCCATGTATCTGTAAGAACGATGGCTTTGGGTTTATGCATAAGGCACCATGCCCTTAGTTCGTCCAGTTTGGGCAGCAGGCTCCGGATGTTTATATGGGCGACAGATAGCCCTTTTTGGAATTTAAAGGTGGAATTCTCAGGGGCATGGGACAGAGCTGAAATGGGAGGACCTGGGTTAGGTTCAATATCACCTGCTAAAGAGAGTAATAGTATGAGTAGAAATTTGGTTAGTTGTTTGCAAGTTGTAGATATGTGGTGTTTGCCATTAGAGTAAGCGGTGGTTGGTGCGCTGGTTTTTAGAGTTCTCCACCAACATTCAGTAGATAGTGCAAGACTTTTGAGTAGTCCAGGGTGTATGGTGATGTTGGGTGTGGGCCAGGATGGAGGAGTTTGTAGTGGATAGAGGGAGTAACATCTCCATGAGGCCAGGAGACAGAAAAAAGTTAAAATACATAGCAGGTTCATGATGCCAGAGGTAGGCAGTGCTGCAAGGAGCTGTTGTGAGCAGAGTGAGTGTGAGCAGACTAACAGCAGGTGTGTGCCTGTTCCTTGTCAAATGTTTAGCTGTATTGCAATGCTAGAGTCAGTTCAGAGTTTCAGTGTATTGTGCAGTCAGTTTTGGGAGAGACTGCAGTAAATAAGTTGTAAAGGGGTGGGGGGTTGAAATAGGCAGGTTAGCAAGCATGGGATCATAGTGTGATCTGAATAGCTTACCGTTTGTTGTCTTGAGTAAAAGAGTGTGCAGTAGATCCAGTCCCCAGTCACCTCTAGTCAAACTATAGTCTAACTGTATTTATCACTTAAAAAGCTCACTTTAAATGCCTCACTATCTAATGCCAATTGCAATATATGGGATATTACCTAAGATTGTTTCACTGTGTGTGGGTGTTGTGATTGAGTGTGTGTTGTGTCTGTCTTGGTTGTGATTGAGTATGTGTTGTGTGTGTTGTCTGTTGGTTGTCTTTGTGTGTTGGTTGTGATTGAGTGTTGGTTGTGGGCTTTGTGATTGTGTGTGTGTGGGTGTTGTGATTGAATGCAGCGGTGCACAAACTGGGGGACGAAAGATTATTTAGGGGGCGCCTGCGGCAAAACCTGGGTGCGCAGAAGAAAAAGTTGTGCGCAGGCGGCCGAACAGGATAGTGCAGGTGGCGGCCACGTGATTCGGAGGTACGGGGAGGAGCACGCCCGAGCACTATGATGTCAAACGCCCCTCCTTCCGGTGTCTGCCCTACAATAGCGCTGTGTTGTGCTCTCCTCCACTGGCAGCCTGCTTCGCTGCGATCCTCTGCGAGTGAGAGGGTCGGCTGCCATTATATCACTCATACAATTAATGTACAGGGGGAAAAAAAAGTGTAAACACTTCCCCGCTCGTGCTTGCAATATTATGCAGGACGCCGTGCGCTCATATGCAGAGATATTCAGTGATGCAAGCGCTCTAGTGACGGATCTATTATATAAGTCTTTATTATATAAATCCACAGCATTGGTACGGGGGCTACAGAATAGATAAACACAGTTCTTCAGTGGTCTGCCGTCTTCATGGGGACCATAAAGGGCAAGGTACCAGGAATGAACCCACCACAAAGCCCCTCATTAGGATGATCCCTGGATCCACATAAATAGTAGAAACTGTAACTCACATACATCAGAAGTGCCCCCGTCCTGTACCCGTGCTCCGGCGTGCTGTCACAGTTGAGACGTCCACAAACCAATCCAGAGAGAGTATGACGCACAGCCAAAAGGAGTGGGTCCACAAGATCATAAAAAATAGTAAGTCCTTTATTCGTCCATACGCAGAAACAGAAGTAGAAACCTCCGACATGTTTTGTGCCCCAGCACTTTATCAAGCAGTAAGCCTTTTTGGCTGTGCGTCATACTCTCTCTGGATTGGTTTGTGGTCACCCTGCGCTCATGCTTGGAGAGTTGGTGATGTCACCGCTCTCAGCGGTAGCGTGGACGCAGCCTAATTTTGCAAGCGCGAGCTGTTGAAATATGTAAGTATTTAGACATATTTGTATTTACATTGTATACTGTTTAATAAAGGTTTTTTTTTATTTTTCATGTGATTTTGATGACATCAGGCAGGGGGGGTCGGAGAAATTTCATGGATAAAAAGGGGGGCTCGGCATAAAAAGTTTGCTCACCCCTGGAATAAGCTACAGTACATCTAGTTGGGACCTTTCCTACACACTAACCCGTTACTTCCCTTATTTAGACTATAGTAAGCCCACTAGGGGGGGTTACAAAACTGTTCCCTATAACTCCTCTTATTGCTCCATACAACCCCTCCCTATAACTCCTCCTATCGCTCCATATAACCACACTGTATAACTCCCCCTATTTCTCCATATAACCGCTCCCTAAAACTCCTCCTATCGCTCCATATAACCTCTCCCTATAACTCCTCCTATTGCTCCATATAACCGCTCCCTATAACTCCCCCTATTGCTCCATATAACCTCTCTCTATAACTCCCCCTATCTCTCCATATAACCTCTCCCTATAACTCCCCCTATCGCTCCATATAACCCCTCCCTATAACTCCTCCTATCGCTCCATATAACCGCTCCCTATAACTCCCCCTATTGCTCCATATAACCTCTCCCTATAACTCCCCCTATTGCTCCATATAACCGCTCCCTATAACTCCTCCTATTGCTCCATATAACCCCTCCCTATAACTCCTCCTATTGCAACATATAACCGCTCCCTATAACTCCTCCTATCTCTCCATATAACCGCTCCCTACAACTCCTCCTATTGCTCCATATAACCGCTCCCTATAACTCCTCCTAATGCTCAATATAACCGCTCCCTATAACTCCTCCTATTGCTCCCTATAACCGCTCCCTATAACTCCTCCTATTGCTCCATATAACCGCTCCCTATAACTTCCCCTGTTGCTCTATATAACCGCTCCCTATAACTCCCCCTGGAGTTCATTTTGCTCAGAATTGCCTCTATTTTTCACTCCCGTGATATAGAAATTGTCACGCAGACGCCTTCAAAACATTACTGGTACAGAACGTCACGCTATTTTATTATAGTATAGAACCAATAAAGTATATAGAAAAGTCTGAGCATTAAACAAACACTGGGTATAAGGAATCCTTGTACCAAAGAGCTTGCAATCTAATCAGTACATTAGGAAACACACACAAACATTCCTACAGATAGCAGATACTGTGGGGGTTGAGTGTATCCGGAGAATGTATTCCTGGCAGCCCCTGTATCACTAACTAGCTAATGCTATTTGGCATATCGTTGATTGCAAAGGACTGTAAAAGACGTTAGGTAGCGCATAGATCCGGCAGACTCCTGTGTGAGATGCATAATTGCAATGCAATGTGTATTGCTGACAGTCAGCGTTTGTTTAATCTGGTTATCCCACTTTCAACCGTGTATTCTTCCCAGATGGTGCCTGTTTAAGGGGGGCAGTCCCACTGAGAAGACACCAATGCCAATATTTACTAAGTGATGCTAAGTTGTAAGACACCATTCACTGCAAAGGCGTCTTATGGCATCAGACCGCTTAGTAACTATGGGTCAAAATCTGTTCACTTAGCAGTGTACGTGTACCTAGGTTTGTTAAAGGGAAAAAGTCATTTCTGTGTGTGTCCTGGAACAGGATTGTTTATTTTCTGTGTATTTTTTCTGCTCTCCCCAGGGAAAGTTACATGTTTCCCTGTTCTCAAGCAGTCTGCGCTGCTGCTGTGTGAATTGCAACATAGTTGTTACTATATTACTTTTTTCACATGCCACTAGTCCGTTGCCCTGGCAACCTCCCAATGCTCACAGTTGAGATTGGTTTAGCCCTCTCCCCCTGCCCTTCTCTCTGTATATAGTTATGCCCCGTGGCTTGTTTGCAAAGGAAAGTGTACTCTCTCTTAACACCAGCAGCCAAAGTGAGTAGACACATCTTCCACTGCTCCCTCAGAAAGGGATTCCTTTTTACCTTCCCCTGATACCAAAGCCTCTCAAATAGGATACTTCTCCTCACAAGAGACATGTCCTACCACAAACTACCTGCAAGTACTTTTATATTTCTGTTAACCCCACTCAATAAAGTTGAAGAAAATAGAAGGACTTTGTGGCTTTAAAAAGGGGATGAGTTAAGCTACATGGGTTTTCTCACATGCTACAAGTGAGCCTGAGTCCAGAATAGTGTGTGTGGGGGGGGGGGGGGGGGGGGGAATCTGTTTAATTTTCAGTGAGGACTGTGTTATTCTGCTTCTTATCAATGACTGGTTGTGCTGTTAAACATATCACTGTTCACTTTGGTCCTAGGAGGGGATGACCCTCTAAACGTGCCTGTCATTTGGTCACTTTGGTTCTACATGAATCTCACTCCAACCCAGGGGGGGCTCAACTCCAATCCTCAAGCACCCCCAACAGGTGAGGTTTTCAGCATATCCCAGCTTCAGCACAGGTGCCTCAAAGACTGAGCCTCTGATTGAGCCACCTGTGCTGAAGCAGAGACTGATTGAGCCACATGTGCTGAAGCTGGGGTATCCTGAAAACGTGGCCTGTTGGGGAGAGAGGGGGGGGTTGAGGAGTGGAGATGGGCACCCCTGCTTTAACCCATTAAGAATGTGAATGCCTTTATGTCACTTTGGTCCTATGTGGGACTCGCCCTTGAATCCATGAAACATGCGCTTGTTATTAGGTCCCTCTGCTCCTTCATGGGGCTGCATGTCCCAGTGGTGCCAGGGGAAGCAGGAGCAAAAGGAGACAGCTGAGATGTTCACAACTTCCAGATTTATTTCTCTATATATTCATCATCTGTCTCGAGGGAAGCAAGGCGTACAGAGGAAACCACATTCATTTCCTCTCCATCCATAACCCTGCTGGACAGATGTGTTGGACACTGATCAGTAGGGAAATTATTCCAGGAATAATATTATAGCCGCAACAACGCCGGCTGTGAAACCTCCTTCCCTGCTAAAGGGTTCTTCAATGGAAAGGGATAAGAGTAACATACTATAGGTAATGGGCCTACTTCGTGGATGGAGCAAGTGGTCTTGTATGTATGTATGTATATCTTTATTTACATAGCGCTTTATCGCAGTAATGCACGTGACATAATGGGAATATGCACTACAGGCATAAAGGAGCCCCTGCCCCGAAGAGCTTACAATCTATGTGGTAAATGGGGATAACTTACAGAGACAGAAAGAGGGTGTTCTGGTAAGTGTGTCTGTAAGGGGCCTTGGTCAGTGCATAGGGGATGTATAGTCTTAAAGCACAAACCCCCAAATCTCTTTTTTTTTTTAACTTGCCTAAATCGGGGGTCCCCTGGAGCGGGCCCACACTCCTCCGACCTCCGGTTCCTGAGATATATGTCGTTTTTTGGTGCCAGTGTTTGACAAAAAAAAAAAAAACTTTCAAATAAATGGCCGTGCGGTCCCCAATAGATAGTCACGACATCTCATGACGAGGTTGCAACTTTCTGTTGGCCGTCGGAGAGTGGGGAACATGGAGGCCGGGAGGGGGGAGGGGGAGTTCATGGATCAGCCCCCGCGCTCTTCCCATGGCATTTAAATTAAATGTGTGGGACAGCGCAAAGCCTCTGTACTCCATCCTACCTCGGCTCAGAAGACGCGTTGCTGTGGTGATGCGGCTGTGGGGTCACTAGACTTTATTGCCTGCAGGCAAGAAGGGAAATCCCGTTTCCCACCCCCCTACCCCCAGGTCCATTACCTTCTTATAATCCACCCCCCCCCCCCCCCACACCCGAGATGCATTACCTCTTTATAATCTCCCCCCCCCCCCCGGTCCAATACCTCTTTATAATCCCTCCGCCCCCCCAGATCCATTACCTCCTCATAATTCCCCCCCTCCCACCCAGTCCATTACCTCCTCATAATCACCTCCTTATAATTCCCCCCCCCCCCCCAGTCCATTACCTCCTTATAATACACCCCCTGGTCCATTAACTCCTTATAATACCCTTCAGTCCCCCCGGTCCATTACCTCCTTATAATATCCCCTCCCCAGGCCCATTACATCTTTATTATCCTCCCCCTGCACTGGTGGAGGTGGGTATGCAGGGGGTGAGGGCCCGGAGGGGGGGGGGGGGGGCTGCTTCATATGTGTGTCCTGGGCCCAACGATTTCTGTTGGACGCCGTGCTGACTGTAACACCTGACTTTGCACCAAATCCAAATGCCTAGTTACATATGTAAACGATGCCCCTACACCGGGTTAGGAGTCCCGCTCGGAGATGTGTCTGGGTGCAAAAATATTACATCTGCGGAAGGGTCTTATAATGATCCACTAGATCCGGACAAAAAAATAATCAAATAAAACAAATTTGGACATTTTTGTTCAAAGGACTTTAACTCCTTATTTCCACTTACAGTAGATGACTCCGCCTCAAACATTATTCACATTGTCTTTCTTTTACTGTATGTACAGGCGGTCCTCGCTTTTCCGACGGAATGCGTCACGCTAACTGCCGTCGGTTAACGGACCGTCGGATTGCTAGTCCCATGTTAATCGGCGGCGGTGACCGTTGGAAAAGTGGGTCCGGCGGCGGATTATGCGGCGTCAGATAAGGCATCCGTCGGAAACCATGACGTCGGTAAGCGAGGACCGCCTGTGCTTTTTACCCTAATAATATATTTAATTGGGAAATCCTCTTGTAGTTTTATGTCAAAGATACATACACACATACACACATACATATTGTGACAGAAACCAGGGGTTGGTAATAAACTCCATATACAGGGCTCCCAGGATACTGAACAGTTTCTGTCCTGTCTAAGCTGAACAGGGCAGCCTCGTGGTACAGGCACTCCATTCCACAGTTTGTCTGCTGCCTGTTTTCTGTCACCTGTCATGCTGATTAGAATTCAGGTATATAAGACCTGTTTCCTGTTTCCTCTGGGCCCCGCCCAAGAGCCTGGAAGGCTGCTGAACTGCAGAGGGGTGAGAAAGCCTCTTTCCCAAATCGCTTCATTCATTCTGTTAGTTTGTCTAAAGACTGCAAAGGTACTTATTTTGTTGGTGGAAGTGGATAAGCCACTTCCAACTCTGAGTCAGGGACATCTAAGTTTAAGTTATCGCTCAGACGAGCAGCTTTTTGTTTGGCTTTGTTTTCTGTTTAAACTGTGGCAGTCTCAGTGCCTGGGACTGAATAAACCAGGCATAGCCTGTTTAAAGGAACAGTACGTGACGTCTCATCATTTAACCTACCCTAAAAGACCGTGTTCTAACAGTCCCGGACAGACGGCGGAGCCCCGGAGTAAGCCGTTTGTCACATATGGTGGAGAATGCGGGCAGAACACTAAAAGGTCTGGGGGTTAAAGAACTTTAAAGAAAAAAAAAAAAAAAAGGGTTTTTTTTTCTCTCTCCAAACAAGATGGAAGACGTGGTGAGTGCGCTGGTACGCAATGTCGCTGTCCAGAGAGACGCGAATGAAGCCCTGCAACAGGCGAATGCAAACCAGCAAGAGACAAACCGCTTGCTGAAAGAGGAGCAACAGCGGTTCGCTCAGGGCTTACAGCAGGAACTCGAGATCCTGAGGGAGACTATCAGTAACCTTCCACTGGCAGCGGCAGCCCCAGTTCCGAAAATGACCAGGGCAAGCCACTACCTTCAGAAGATGGGACCCTCGGATGATGTGGAAGCCTATCTTCTCACGTTTGAACGCACGGCACAGAGAGAGGGATGGCCAGAAGCTGAGTGGGCTGGTCTAATCGCACCCTTCCTAAGCGGCGAACCCCAGAAGGCTTACTTTGATCTAGAGCCAGCCGAAGCTAACGTCTATGCAAAATTGAAGTTCGAGATCCTCGCCCGCCTCGGCGTAACCACGGCTGTTCGCGCCCAAAGGTTTCACGCATGGTCCTTCACGATGGATAAAGCCACCCGAAGCCAGATTTATGACCTCATCCACCTCGCCCGGAAGTGGCTACAACCCGAGATCAACTCAGCAAGCCACATCGTGGAACGGTTGGTCATGGACCAGTTCTTGAGGAAACTTCCCTCTGCCTTACGCCATTGGGTCAGTCGGAGTGACCCCCACAATGCGGATGAGCTTGTGGCCCTCGTAGAAAGGTACAATGCAGCAGGAGAGCACCCGCAACCCACAGTCGTGGAGCAACCCCACTACCCGAGGTTCCAGGACTCTTCCAGAGACGGTAAAAGGGTACCGGGGTTAAGGGGAGCTGAAGAGCGGCGACCACCTTCACGCAGCACTAGCAACAGTGGTTTGCACACTAAGGGCAATAGCCAACATGGGGAGCCGGGAAAAGGCTCTAAGTGGGACACAGACTATGTACCTAAATGTGTAAATTGTCATGAGAGGGGCCACACAGCAAAAATCTGCCCACTAAATGAGGAGCCCATGCAATGCAACAGCGTGGAACCTTATTCGCTGTTGTCCCAATGTATGGGCCCTAGCCCAGAGGACCCCTTGAATAACCATCTGTGGGCATTTGTAAAGGTTAATGGTAAGAGGGTTCGGGCACTTCTTGACTCTGGGAGTATGGTCACACTAGTGTCCGAATACCTATTGCCCATTAAGAAGAAACAGGTAAACAGTTCACAAAGAGTGGCAATTTGTTGTATACATGGGGATAATCATGAATATTCCACTGTTGATGTTTTTTTTGAAACAGAATTTGGTTCTTTAGATTTCAAGGTGGGTGTTGTACCCAAACTGGCACATGATGTGTTAATAGGGACCGACTTTCCCCATTTTCTAAAAATGTGGTCCCCAGCTCAGAATAGCGCCCAGAGTTCAATAGCAGACCATAACGAAGTGTTAGAAGAAACAAATCCTTTCCCTTTTTCAGAAATGGAGGTTGACGAGGGCCCAAATAAGAAAGGGGAAAAGGAGGAGTGCTGTGAAATTCCCTTCCCCATCACTACTTTGGTAGGGAATACCCCAAATCAAGATGTTGATCAGGCACTTACCACCCCAGTACAGGATAAGACCCTCGCTGACCTAGAGGTCAGTCCTGGGAGTTTTAAGAAGGCCCAGTGGGAGGACCCCACATTAGCGGTAGCAAGGGGAAATATACGGGACCAGAATAGTACTCATGGCCAACCAGATAGGTCACTTGCTTACCCCTACTTCGAGGTAGAGAACGACCTAGTATATCGGGTTGATAAAAGAAAATCAGTTACAACTAAACAATTGTTGGTACCACGGACATTCCGTAACGTAGTATTACACCTCGCACATAGTCATCCATTGGGGGGACACCTAGGGGTGGAAAAGACAAAAGAAAAGGTTCTCCGAAGCTTTTATTGGCCTGGGGTTCTGGCAGAAATTACAAACTATTGTTCCTCATGCCCAGAATGTCAGATCACCGCCCCGTTCAAAGCATACCGCAGCCCATTGGTACCCCTTCCCATAATAGAGGTACCATTTGACCGGATTGCTATGGATCTAGTAGGACCCCTAATAAAGTCTGCTAGGGGACATCAGCATATATTGGTAATATTAGATTATGCTACCCGATATCCGGAGGCAGTTCCCCTACGTAGCACCTCTGCTAAAAACATAGCAAAAGAGTTAGTACTTCTGTTTTCCCGGGTCGGAATTCCTAAAGAGATCTTATCTGACCAGGGAACACCATTTATGTCCCAAGTAACAAAAGAGCTATGTAAACTCCTAAAAATCAAGCATCTCAGAACCTCAGTCTATCATCCACAAACAGATGGTTTAGTGGAAAGGTTCAATAAAACCTTAAAGAGCATGTTACGCCGGGCGGTCGATAAGGATGGGAAAAACTGGGACTGTTTGTTACCATACCTGTTATTTGCCATTAGGGAAGTTCCCCAGTCATCCACAGGCTTCTCCCCGTTTGAACTATTGTATGGCCGACATCCAAGAGGCTTACTGGATATAGCCAAAGAAACTTGGGAACACGAGGTTACCCCTTACAGAAGTGTAATAGAGCATGTTGCCCAAATGCAGGACCGCATTGCTGCAGTCCTACCCATAGTGAGGGAACACATGGAGAAAGCTCAAGAAGCACAAAGGAATACGTATAATAAGGGTGCTAGGGTCAGAATTTTTTTTCCAGGTGATAGGGTACTAGTTCTGGTTCCCACCGTGGAGAGTAAATTCCTTGCTAAATGGCATGGGCCATATGAGGTTTTGGAAAGAGTGGGAGAAGTAAATTATAGGGTAAGGCAGCCAGGTAGGAGGAAACCTGAGCAAATTTACCATATAAACCTACTCAAGCCCTGGAAAGATAGAGAGGTCTTGTTAACCCTAGTACCCCCAGGTCCGTCAGAGAATCAAGAAACTGACCCAGAGGTTAGCATAGCTGAAACACTGTCCGTGCATCAGAAACGAGAGGTCCAGAGTTTAGTGAGAAGGAACAAAGAAATTTTCTCTACACAGCCAGGTAAAACTAACGTAATTAAACATGACATAGTCTCTGAACCGGGGGTCCGAGTTAACCTTAAACCGTACCGAATCCCAGAGGCCAAGAGAGAGGCTATAAGTTTAGAGGTTAAAAAAATGCTAAAACTAGGCGTAATTGAGGAATCCCAAAGTGGGTGGAACAGCCCTATAGTTTTAGTCCCAAAGCCAGACGGTACAACAAGGTTTTGTAATGACTACCGGAAACTAAACGCGGTGTCAAAATTTGATACTTATCCTATGCCCAGGGTGGATGAACTTGTAGAGAGACTGGGCAAAGCCCGATATCTCACAACCCTAGACCTAACAAAAGGGTACTGGCAGGTTCCCCTCACAGAAAGGGCAAAAGAAAAAACAGCCTTCTCATCCCCAGACGGCCTCTTTCAATATAAGGTGCTGCCTTTTGGCTTACATGGAGCTCCCGCCACATTCCAAAGAATGATGGATAAAATTTTAAAACCACACGTTCGGTACGCTGCCGCCTACCTGGATGATGTGGTAATCCATAGTGAAGATTGGCAGTCCCACCTTCCAAAGGTCCAAGCTGTGCTCGACGCAGTTCGGTCTGCTGGACTAACTGCTAACCCCGCTAAATGCACTATTGGTCTGGAGGAGGCCAAGTATCTGGGGTATTCTATTGGTAGAGGGTTACTCAAACCACAAACACTCAAAGTAGAGGCGATACAAAATTGGCCAAGGCCAGTCACAAAAAAACAAGTAAGGACCTTTTTGGGGTTAATTGGCTACTATAGGAGGTTTATTCCCAATTTTGCAACTAAGGCAACCCCACTAACCGACCTCACAAAAGCAAGAGGACCGCTAATGGTAAAGTGGTCCCCCGAAGCCGAACAGGCCTTTAGAAGCCTGAAAGAAGCTCTCTGTGCCCAACCAGTGTTGGTCACACCTGACTTCTCCAAAGAGTTCGTAGTCCAAACCGACGCATCTGAGGTAGGGCTGGGGGCGGTACTCTCCCAGGAGTCTCAAGGGGAGGAGCACCCCATCCTTTATTTAAGTAGGAAACTAAATCCCCAGGAGAAAAATTACTCCATAGTCGAGAAAGAGTGTCTCGCAATAAAGTGGGCTGTAGAGACACTCAAGTATTATCTGTTGGGGAGAAAGTTCCGATTGGTCACAGATCATGCACCCCTTACCTGGATGTGTCAAAATAGGGAGAAGAACGCTAGGGTGACCAGGTGGTTCCTAAGCCTACAGCCCTTTAAATTTTCTGTGGAACACAGGTCGGGGCACAAACATGGCAATGCCGACGGGTTGTCAAGGATGCACTCCCTAATATCCATGGTCGCTCACCCCTCGAGGTCTGAGCTGGGGGGGAGGATATGTGACAGAAACCAGGGGTTGGTAATAAACTCCATATACAGGGCTCCCAGGATACTGAACAGTTTCTGTCCTGTCTAAGCTGAACAGGGCAGCCTCGTGGTACAGGCACTCCATTCCACAGTTTGTCTGCTGCCTGTTTTCTGTCACCTGTCATGCTGATTAGAGTTCAGGTATATAAGACCTGTTTCCTGTTTCCTCTGGGCCCCGCCCAAGAGCCTGGAAGGCTGCTGAACTGCAGAGGGGTGAGAAAGCCTCTTTCCCAAATCGCTTCATTCATTCTGTTAGTTTGTCTAAAGACTGCAAAGGTACTTATTTTGTTGGTGGAAGTGGATAAGCCACTTCCAACTCTGAGTCAGGGACATCTAAGTTTAAGTTATCGCTCAGACGAGCAGCTTTTTGTTTGGCTTTGTTTTCTGTTTAAACTGTGGCAGTCTCAGTGCCTGGGACTGAATAAACCAGGCATAGCCTGTTTAAAGGAACAGTACGTGACGTCTCATCATTTAACCTACCCTAAAAGACCGTGTTCTAACAGTCCCGGACAGACGGCGGAGCCCCGGAGTAAGCCGTTTGTCACAATATACACACACATATACACATATACACACACATATACACACACATATACACACATATACACACATATACACATACATACATACACACATATACACACATATACACACACATACATACATACATACATACACATATACATACACATATACATACATACACACCTACATACATACACACATACATACACACATACATACATACACAGATACATACATACACACATACATACACACATATACACACATACATACATACACATGTACATACACACATACATACACACATATACACACATATACACACACATACATACACACATACATACATACATATACATACACATATACATACATACATACATACATACACACATACATACACACTGTGACAAACGGCTTACTCCGGGGCTCCGTCGTTTGTCCGGGACTGTTTAGAACACGGTCTTTTAGGGTAGGTTAAATGATGAGGCGTCACGTACTGTTCCTTTAAACAGGCTATGCCTGGTTTATTCAGTCCCAGGCACTGAGACTGCCACAGTGCATACAACAGAAAACAGATCAAAACAAAAGCTGCTCACCTGAGCGATAACTTAACTTAGATATCCCTGACTCAGGGTTGGAAGTGGCTTTTCCACTTCCAACATCAAAACACGGTACTTTTGCAGTCTTACACAAATGAACAGAAAGATTGAACCTGTTTGGGGAAGAGGCTTCTCCCCTCTGTAGTTCAGCAGCCTTCCAGCCTCCTGGCTCTTGTGGGGAGACCAGAGCAAACAGGAAATCAGTCTTTCATACCTGATTCCTAATTAGCATGACAGGTGACAGAAATCAGGCAGCAGACAAACTCTGGTCTGGATCTCTCATCCCTCAGTTCCAGCGCTTGCCAAACTGTGGGATGGAGTGTATGTATTATAAGGCTGCACTCCCAGGCCAAACAGGATAGAAACTGTCTAGTATCCTGGGAGCCCTATATACGGAATTTATTACCATCCCCTGGTTTCTGTCACATATCCTCCCCCCCAGCTCAGACCTCGAGGGATGAGCGACCATGGATATTAGGGAGTGCATCCTTGACAACCCGTCAGCATTGCCATGTTTGTGCCCTGACCTGTGTTCCACAGAAAATTTAAAGGGTTGTAGGCTTAGGAACCACCTGGTCACTCTAGCATTCTTTTCCCTGTTTTGACACATCCAGGTAAGGGGTGCATGATCTGTGACCAACCGGAATTTTCTCCCCAACAGGTAGTATTTGAGCGTCTCTACAGCCCACTTTATTGCGAGACACTCTTTCTCTACTATGGAGTAATTTTTCTCCTGGGGATTTAGTTTCCTACTTAAATAAAGGATGGGGTGCTCCTCACCTTGAGACTCCTGGGAGAGTACCGCCCCCAGCCCTACCTCAGATGCGTCGGTTTGGACTACGAACTCTTTGGAGAAGTCAGGTGTGACCAACACTGGTTGGGCACAGAGAGCTTCTTTCAGGCTTCTAAAGGCCTGTTCGGTTTCGGGGGACCACTTTACCATTAGCGGTCCTCTTGCTTTTGTGAGGTCAGTTAGTGGGGTTGCCTTAGTTGCAAAATTGGGAATAAACCTTCTATAGTACCCAATTAACCCCAAAAAGGTCCTTACTTATTTTTTTGTAACTGGCCTTGGCCAATTTTGTATCGCCTCCACTTTGAGTGTTTGGGGTTTGAGTAAACCTCTGCCAATAGAATATCCCAGATACTTGGCCTCCTCCAGACCAATAGTGCATTTAGCGGGGTTAGCAGTTAGTCCAGCAGACCGGACTGCGTCAAGCACAGCTTGGACCTTTGGAAGGTGGGATTGCCAATCTTCACTATGGATTACCACATCATCCAGGTAGGCGGCAGCATACCGAGCATGTGGTTTTAAAATTTTATCCATCATTCTTTGGAATGTGGCGGGAGCTCCATGTAAGCCAAAAGGCAACACCTTATACTGAAAGAGGCCGTCTGGGGTTGAGAAGGCTGTCTTTTCTTTTGCCCTTTCTGTGAGGGGAACCTGCCAGTACCCTTTTGTTAGGTCTAGGGTTGTGAGATATCGGGCTTTGCCCAGTCTCTCTACAAGTTCATCTACCCTGGGCATAGGATAAGTATCAAATTTTGACACCGCGTTTAGTTTCCGGTAGTCATTACAAAACCTTGTTGTACCATCTGGCTTTGGGACTAAGACTATAGGGCTGTTCCACCCACTTTGGGATTCCTCAATTACACCTAGTTTTAGCATTTTTTTAACCTCTAAACTTATAGCCTTTCTTTTGGCCTCTGGGATTCGGTACGGTTTAAGGTTAACTCGGACCCCCGGTTCAGAGACTAGGTCATGTTCAATTACGCTAGTTCTACCTGGCCGTATAGAGAAGATTTCTTTGTTTCTTTTCACTAAATTCTGAACCTCTCGTTTCTGATGAACAGACAGGGTTTCAGCTATGCTAACCTCTGGGTCAGTTTCTTGATTCTCTGACGGACCTGGGGGTACTAGGGTTAACAAGACTTCTCTATCTTTCCAGGGCTTGAGTAGGTTTATATGGTAAATTTGCTCAGGTTTCCTCCTACCTGGCTGTCTTACCTTATAATTTACTTCTCCCACTCTTTCCAAGACCTCATATGGCCCATGCCATTTAGCAAGGAATTTACTCTCCACGGTGGGAACCAGAACTAGTACCCTATCACCTGGAGAAAAAATTCTGACCCTAGCACCCTTATTATATGTATTCCTCTGTGCTTCTTGAGCTTTCTCCATGTGTTCCCTCACTATGGGTAGGACTGCAGCAATGCGGTCCTGCATCTGGGCAACATGCTCTATTACACTTCTGTAAGGGGTAACCTCGTGTTCCCAAGTCTCTTTGGCTATATCCAGTAAGCCCCTTGGGTGTCGGCCATACAATAGTTCAAACGGGGAGAAGCCTGTGGATGATTGGGGAACTTCCCTAATGGCAAATAACAGGTACGGTAACAAACAATCCCAGTTTTTCCCATCTTTATCAACCGCCCGCCGTAACATGCTCTTTAAGGTTTTATTGAACCTTTCCACTAAACCATCTGTTTGTGGATGATAGACTGAGGTTCTGAGATGCTTGATTTTTAGGAGTTTACATAGCTCTTTCGTTACTTGGGACATAAATGGTGTTCCCTGGTCAGATAGAATCTCTTTAGGAATCCCGACCCGGGAAAACAGAACTACTAACTCTTTTGCTATGTTTTTAGCTGAGGTGCTACGTAGGGGAACTGCCTCCGGATATCGGGTGGCATAATCTAATATTACCAATATATGCTGATGTCCCCTAGCAGACTTTATTAGGGGTCCTACTAGATCCATAGCAATCCGGTCAAATGGTACCTCTATTATGGGAAGGGGTACCAATGGGCTGCGGTACGCCTTGAACGGGGCGGTGATCTGACATTCTGGGCATGAGGAACAATAATTCGTAATTTCTGCCAGAACCCCAGGCCAATAGAAGCTTCGGAGAACCTTTTCTTTTGTCTTTTCCACCCCTAGGTGTCCCCCCAATGGATGACTATGTGCGAGGTGTAATACTACGTTACGGAATGTCCGTGGTACCAACAATTGTTTAGTTGTAACTGATTTCCTTTTATCAACCCGATATACTAGGTCGTTCTCTACCTCAAAGTAGGGGTAATCAAGTGACCTATCTCTTTGGCCAGGAGTACTATTCTGGTCCCGTATATTTCCCCTTGCTACCGCTAATGTGGGGTCCTCCCACTGGGCCTTCTTAAAACTCCCAGGACTGACCTCTAGGTCAGCGAGGGTCTTATCCGGTTCTGGGGTGGTAAGTGTCTGCTCAACATCTTGATTTGGGGTATTCCCTACCAAAGTAGTGATGGGGAAGGGAATTTTACAGCACTCCTCCTTTTCCCCCTTCTTATTTGGGCCCTCGTCAACCTCCATTTCTGAAAAAGGGAAAGGATTTGTTTCTTCTAATACTTCGTTATGGTCCGCTATTGAACTCTGGGCGCTATTCTGAGCGGGGGACCACATTTTTAGAAAATGGGGAAAGTCAGTCCCTATTAACACATCATGTGCCAGTTTGGGTACAATACCCACCTTGAAATCTAAAGAACCAAACTCTGTTTCAAAAAAACATCAACAGTGGAATATTCATGATTATCCCCATGTATACAACAAATTGCCACTCTTTGTGAACTGTTTCCCTGTTTCTTCTTAATGGGCAAGAGGTATTCGGACACTAGTGTGACCATGCTCCCAGAGTCAAGAAGTGCCCGAACCCTCTTACCATTAACCTTTACAAATGCCCACAGATGGTTATTCAAGGGGTCCTCTGGGCTAGGGCCCATACATTGGGACAACAGCGAATAAGGTTCCACGCTGTTGCATTGCATGGGCTCATCATTTAGTGGGCAGATTTTTGCTGTGTGGCCCCTCTCATGACAATTTACACATTTAGGTACATAGTCTGTGTCCCACTTAGAGCCTTTTCCCGGCTCCCCATGTTGGCTATTGCCCTTAGTGTGCGAACCACTGTTGCTGGTGCTGCGTGAAGGTGGTCGCCGCTCCTCAGCTCCCCTTAACCCCGGTACCCTTTTACCGTCTCTGGAAGAGTCCTGGAACCTCGGGTAGTGGGGTTGCTCCACGACTGTGGGTTGCGGGTGCTCTTCTGCTGCATTGTACCTTTCTACGAGGGCCACAAGCTCATCCACATTGTGGGGGTCACTCCGACTGACCCAACGGCGTAAGGCAGAGGGAAGTTTCCTCAAGAACTGGTCCATGACCAACCGTTCCACGATGTGGCTGGCTGAGTTGATCTCGGGTTGTAGCCACTTCCGGGCGAGGTGGATGAGGTCATACATCTGGCTTCGGGTGGCTTTATCCATCGTGAAGGACCATGCGTGAAACCTTTGGGCGCGAACAGCCGTGGTTACGCCGAGGCGGGCGAGGATCTCGAACTTCAATTTTGCATAGACGTTAGCTTCGGCTGGCTCTAGATCAAAGTAAGCCTTCTGGGGTTCGCCGCTTAGGAAGGGTGCGATTAGACCAGCCCACTCAGCTTCTGGCCATCCCTCTCTCTGTGCCGTGCGTTCAAACGTGAGAAGATAGGCTTCCACATCATCCGAGGGTCCCATCTTCTGAAGGTAGTGGCTTGCCCTGGTCATTTTCGGAACTGGGGCTGCCGCTGCCAGTGGAAGGTTACTGATAGTCCCCCTCAGGATCTCGAGTTCCTGCTGTAAGCCCTGAGCGAACCGCTGTTGCTCCTCTCTCAGCAAGCGGTTTGTCTCTTGCTGGTTTGCATTCGCGTTTTGCAGGGCTTCATTCGTCTGTTGCTGGTTTGCATTCGCCTGTTGCTGGTTGGCATTCGCCTGTTGCTGGTTGGCATTAATCTCTTGCTGGGCTATTAGCAGCTGTTGCTGGGCTGCATTCGTCTGCTGCTGGTTTGCATTAGTTTCTTGCTGGGCTATTAACAGCTGTTGCTGGGTTTCATTCACGTCTTTCTGGGCAGCGACATTGCGTACCAGCGCACTCACCACGTCTTCCATCTTCTTTGCAGAGGATGAAAAAACTTTTTTTTTTTTTTTTTTCAAAGTTCTTCAACCCGCAGACCCCCTAGTGCTCTGCCCGCATTCTCCACCATATGTGACAAACGGCTTACTCCGGGGCTCCGTCGTTTGTCCGGGACTGTTTAGAACACGGTCTTTTAGGGTAGGTTAAATGATGAGGCGTCACGTACTGTTCCTTTAAACAGGCTATGCCTGGTTTATTCAGTCCCAGGCACTGAGACTGCCACAGTGCATACAACAGAAAACAGATCAAAACAAAAGCTGCTCACCTGAGCGATAACTTAACTTAGATATCCCTGACTCAGGGTTGGAAGTGGCTTTTCCACTTCCAACATCAAAACACGGTACTTTTGCAGTCTTACACAAATGAACAGAAAGATTGAACCTGTTTGGGGAAGAGGCTTCTCCCCTCTGTAGTTCAGCAGCCTTCCAGCCTCCTGGCTCTTGTGGGGAGACCAGAGCAAACAGGAAATCAGTCTTTCATACCTGATTCCTAATTAGCATGACAGGTGACAGAAATCAGGCAGCAGACAAACTCTGGTCTGGATCTCTCATCCCTCAGTTCCAGCGCTTGCCAAACTGTGGGATGGAGTGTATGTATTATAAGGCTGCACTCCCAGGCCAAACAGGATAGAAACTGTCTAGTATCCTGGGAGCCCTATATACGGAATTTATTACCATCCCCTGGTTTCTGTCACAACACATACATACATACACACATATACACACATATACACACACATACATACACACATACATACATACATACACATATACATACATACATACATACATACACACATACATACATACACAGATACATACATACACAGATACATACATACTTACATGCCAGGATTCACTGGGGTATCAGAGCTTGATCCAGAGTTCACTGCCAATGACATGCATGACAGTTAAATCAGCAATTCCCTTCAATCTGTATATCTCGTTTTATTATTATAACTTGATGGTCCCCCGGAGCTGAGCCGCGGTTCCTCAACCTCCCCCCAGTTCCTGAAATATTTCATTTTTTCCCCGTCAGTGTATGTATAACAAAAGCACAAATATGGCTGCCAAGTCACCAATAGAACTTAGCAGTGGCGTATAATGCTGTATATTGCCCAGAATCGAGCTTGACCAGGAGGCTTTTTTCTGTCTGGGGGAATTATTCTCCACCCCCTCCCCCATCCACAACATGAACGATATTATCAGAACCTGGGCGTCCCTGGAGCTCTGGGGGCCACAAATCTACCCTGGGGGACTCTGGTTCACGTAATGAAAACCTCCCACCCTCCCCCAAAAAGCGACCATCGGGACTGCTACTTTAATCCCATAGAGAATTCCAATGCCCTTTATCAGAGTTTAGTAAACCACAGTCAGCACACATGATGATCTGTAAATCAACCTAAAGTGTAGTGTGCACGTATCATTAGAGGACTATTATCAGTGTTCGACAAACCTATACATTTGCTCGCCCCGGGCGAGTGGATTTAACCCCCAGGCGAGTAAATATTGGCCCAAGCAGCACACGTTTGGTACTAGGTGGCGAGTAGATTTTTTTGTGTGGCGAGTAGATTTTTTGGTGATTTGTCAACCACTGACTATTATCATCATATAGTTCAAGAAAAGATATGTCTTTATTTTGGCTGTGTAGTGATTATACGTTATGTTTTTGCACAATATAATTTCTGTGTAATGTATCCCCTCCCCGTGATCAGAACAAGTGAGGAATGTGCTTGGTATGAGCTCCTAACCAGGTCCCTAACGAAAGCTGTGGACACTGTATATTCTCTGTCATTTAATAGTACGTGTATCACAGCCTGACTTTCTGTCCTAAACTTACCAAGCTAGTAAACCTGCCATCCTCCAATCACCGAAATCTGTGACATTGGGACAAAACACTTTATTGAATTGGTGCTAATTCAAGTCTCTAAGATACTTAATATCAGTGAGACTGACTCCAAATCAGCGTGAATCACAGAAAATCGGTCTGTAAACACCAGGGCTTTTTTTGTGGGGAAAAGTCAAGGAATAGGTTTTTTTCCCCATCTCCATGGGTTACAACACTATATGGGACAGCGTCCAGTTTTCCTCTGACATATTTCCATATCAAAAGCGAAATTATTTATTGAAGTTTACATATAAATTCATTTCAGTTGGATTAGGTTTCCCGTTTACAAAGCCAGTAAACATGTCAAAAATTATAAGCCAGCTGTTCCAATGGTAGCGGTATTACATTGCTGGGAGCATTGTCGCCTGCAGCGCCAGTAGATTTGCTATATAAAACAGAATTGGAACTTTAATATCACACTACAAGTAGGGGTCAGCCGACAGGAGGGTGTTTGATAGGGGTGGGAGCCCTCTGCACAAAGAGAAGCTTTTATTACAGCTCCGAGACTGGAGAAATGGAGGAGGATGAATGGAATAAGCAGACGGATGACAAGAGTCGGACATGTCTTCTGTTGATGGGAAGCGCTTAACCTCTGTCCTGCTGGGTCTACATTCTGTGCAGTGTACCATTCCTCTCTAACAGCTGCAGGGTTACAGAGGGCAGCGATAACAAAGGCCCACAACGGAAACCTTGTAGGTGTCATCTATCATGGCTTGGACGTGTCTTGAGAAATAAGACATCCTGGCACCTGTACAATGGACGTTCCCAAAGCTCTTTTCAAGCACTTAAGTGCTTTAAGAAATGCAATCAGCATCAAAAGAGGCACAGAACTCAAACCTCACACCCCATGAACACGCACCCCATATCTTCGAACATCTGCACCCCTCGTTAACCTTTCAATGAGATCCTGCTCCACAATAAATGTTTTGTCTCCCTAGACTTTTATGGGATCCTGCTTTACAAAAAATTATTTTTTTCCCTGTAGACTCGTGAGATTCCCCTATATACATTAAAATATGTATTTGTCTCTATAGATTTGCATGGGAGCTCTCTCTATAAGAATTTATTTGTCTCCGTGGACTTTCATAGCATTTCCATTCTGGTTTCTGCCTCTTGAAACAGCACATAAGTGTCCTATTATCCCTTTCTTCTACACCTGCTTTATTTTACGCGGCGGCAGCAGCAGCTTAGACAGCAGAGGTTTATGCTCTCCAATGAATGAACAGGCAGAAGCCAGTAGGATTAGTAATGAATCTCAATGCACTTCAGCCTCTCTCATCCTAACATGCCATTAAAAACCATAGTTTGCTGTCTGCTAACTTGTACTGTATGAAGAAACGTACCTCATTCTTCCACTTCATCCTGTCCATTTCCTTGTGCACCTCCTGTACACCATACAGGCATACCCCGGTTTAAGGACACTCACTTTAAGTACACTCGCGAGTAAGTACATTCCGCTCAATAGGCAAACGGCAGCTCACGCATGCGCCTGTCAGCACGTCCTGAACAGCAATACCTGCTCCCTACCTGTACCGAAGCTGTGCGCAAGCGGGGAGACTATAGATCCTGTTACACATGCGTTATTTACATCAGTTATGCACGTATATAATGATTGCAGTACAGTACATGCATCAAAAGTGGGGAAAAAGGTAGTGCTTCACTTTAAGTACAATTTCACTTTACATACATGCTCCGGTCCCATTGCGTACGTTAATGCGGGGTATGCCTGTACTTATGATTTAAACGTCTTTTGAGACTAGCGCCGATATTCGAAGTGTAGTGAAGATGCTTTTCCCTGTCAGGAAAACTCTAAACTCCATCTAAATGAATGGAGCTGAAATGTAAGACGAGAGAAAGGAGTCTGACCATAACACCAGCTTCCTTGTTTCTGTTTTCCAGCGCCAACCTGTGTGGAGATAAATGCTGCCCGGGGTGGAGCGTGGCACCGAAAACAGGGAAATGTACCAAAGGTGAGCGCTTTGTGTCGGGCGAATGTCACTATGGCCCACATTTACAGAGCACAGTTATTCCATACCGCAAAATAGTGCAACACAGCATATCAAAAAATTATCAAAAGAAACCAGCAGGCCAGCATGAAATGGCCTCACACATTGTAAATTCTTTTCAGCGCTAGAAACCAGTTTCAGGTAACCAGGGGATGCTGACATGTGCAAGGATCAGGCAATGGCCCCGGGATGCGTAAAGTATGAAAAGAGATAAAATGCCAACATACTGTAGCGTTTTGCTGTTAAGACATTTAATAGATGAATGGAATAAAATCAATGCACTCATATATTGTACATTGAATAAAAGCGCTGTGTGCGCAGAGGCTCCAGCAATCAATATCCAGACAGTCCCTCTGATTAGCGTCCGCCGTGCGAGACAAATAGATGGAATGGATCTCAAGGACGCAGGCTTCAGGCTGGACAGGCTCTCCAATGGCAGAAAATGCAGCGCACCCTACGCGTTTCACTGGTGTCCGGCTTCCTCAGGGGCTCAGTGTTGTAGTGAGCAAAAATCCCTCTTGACGGTAACCCTCCATTCGCGCCGACTATCGTGACGTCACCGCGCACTATAGTGCGTCGTGACGTCAATACATCCATGTGTCAGAAAGAACGCAAGGATTGACAACGAGTATAACTTTATCAATCGTTTCAACAAAGTGACAGGAGGTGAGAGTACGGTTTTGCATGTAATATAGAAACACATTAGACACGGAAATGCAATTAATTAGGCAGTCTAGGCTGAAAGTAAAACAATCAGCACTAGAAATAAAACATGAATTGAAGGAAATGGGCCAGATATATTAAAATTAAATATAAAAAATAAATAAGTGACAAGTACATACTCCGCAATAAAGAGTACCAGCAACAGTGTGACTGGAGAGATTCCAAATAGGATCAAATTAAGATTACATTATAAAATAATTTAAATCTATATCAACTTTGAGACCTGCTGGTTGCCAAGTTTATTCTTTTTTCCACACAAATATCTTTATTGGATTCACAGACAACTTGTATACAGTTCATTTTCAGGTACAGTATATAACATTGTTTAATCGCATGCATCGTAATGTTCCTACTGTTCCTACTGTGAAAGGGACTTGTGTGTGGTGTGATTTGGTTTTTAGAGGATTGATCAGAGCTGAATTACTTTCATAGGCTTAGAGTGGTGCTCGAGGTGTTACAGAACCTGGGTCTCAGAACACCATTTTAGTCGGCTCCATCCAAGCTTTATATGCGTGCCTTCCTCTTCAATGGGGAGTGGGGGGGAGGGGGATGCTCCCGTGTCGGGAGTGAGTCCTATTTTGTAGAATCTTAGTTAGTGGCTGTCTTGACAGTAGCTTTTTGGCTTTCTTTGTGGGACCCCACAGTGTCTTAAAGGCATTCAGCCGCCTTCTTGGGTAGTGGGGGCCCTCTTGGTTATAGGCCTAATCCCTCAACAGATAATTGAGTTTTTGGGATGGGGGGATTCCGTCGGGGTTGGGGCGGGCTCCGGGGGCCACAGTCAGTCTCCAGGCGGAGGGGGGGGGGGAGAGAGACAGTCTTGCCCTTCCCTACACTGGCGTCGCAAAGCGAGGCATCCAAACAAGATGGCCACCCCACCTAACCTCATAGGCCTCTTCAGCAGCCCTGTCGGCCGAACGCACGCAGCCAGGAACCCTTCCCCATTTCGGAGTGGTATTCCTCCGCTTAAGGCACCCCCTGCCTCACCCTCTGTTCTCTCCGCAGCGCCGCCCCCCACCCCCTCCAGGACCCACCGACCACCGACCTCCCGTCTCGCGTCGACGGTCGCAGCCCCAGCCCGCAGGTCTCTGACTTCAGCCTGCCCTCCCCGTTCACCTCCAGCAGCGCCGGTGCACGTCTGCATATCTCTGCCTTCTTTGGGATGTCTGCCTGCCGAGTCCTCCCTCCGGCTGAGGTTTTTGCAGCCAAGCTTAGATTTGGGCGGACCACGCGCGGTCGGTGGCCATCTTTGGAGGTCTGCCGAACAGCGGCCAGGGCGCAGGAGACCACGGATCAGGCTGTTAGTCTATTGTTTTTATGTATCCTCCTGATCCGCTTGTGCTGTGGCTTGTAGAAGCAATTTTTTTTTTTTTACAGCACCAATGTGCTTTTTTTGCTGAGGAGCCGAGCCGACCTGCGACTGATAAGCTCGGCGTCCTGGCCACGCCCCGATCTAATCTATTTTAACTATAAACTCAACTAGACGTGTTGGTCCCTTTTCAGGTTCTTCACTTCGACGTTTCAAATGCCTCAAATGCCCCAAACGCTCCAAGCGTCCAAAATGTCCCAAACGTCTACCCAGGCTTAGGTCTATGGTATTCCCTGTAATGTGTCGGACATGCATTTTAATACATTTTATAAAAAACGGGAAGTCCCTTCTCCATGACGTCTCATGGCTTATGGGTAGTTGCGGGTTACTTGGTAATTTCCCCTACCTTTTTTCTAAACCTTAATTCTATACCGTCTTCCGTCCACATATTTGTTCCTTCTAGGAACCAATCCCACCTTTGGTGCAAGTCCCCCATCGTTCTGTTTCTGTTTAAGCACGTCTCCAGTCTGTCTATCATCATTAGTTTGTGCAGTACGTTGTGTAGGTTCTCCATCGGGGATTGGAGTGGCAGTATCCAATTTAGCATAATGGTCTTCCTTGCTGCTAAGAGTATAATTTCTGTGGGTCTTGTCACTGCTCTACTAATTTGTTTGCCGACTATCCAATTCTCTATGTTTGCGAAGACCAGAGGAATTGGGTCTTTAGCCCATGAAATCTTTAGTTTTGCTTTTATGTACCATAGTACTTGATCCCAGAATCTGGAAATATTTTCACAGGTCCAGAGGCAATGTTTGAGATCAGCTTTAGGTACCTTACACTTTGGACATTTCGTCTTCTGTCCTTGTTTATATCTGTCTTGTGAATGCGGTGTATGCCCTGTGTGTTATTTTGAATTGCATTTTCCTCCAAGTGTCTGATGGTATAATCTTGTGTATTCACTGATTGCCTTTTATCAGTTGGTCAATACTTTGTATCTCTGGGAAATCCTTTTTCCAGGCCCTTATTGTATTGGCATGTGTGGTTCCATATCTCGGTCTCTTATAATATTGCATAATTCCGACAGTGTGCTTTTTTAAAAATTCTTTTATACTAAAATAGTTATCGTATTTGTTATTTAATAATATGGATGTTTTGTAGTTTGGCAACTTTTTGCAGTAACCGATTAATTGTGTGTGTGAGAAGGCATGTATCAGGTTTTGGGGAATGTCCAATTTTTCGGCAAATTCTTGCAATTTCATGAATTCCTGTTTATCTTTATTAATCGGGTGATCTAGACATGTGATGCCTTCTCTTTCCATACTTGGAATGAAGATTGGGTGGACCCAGGTGTGAGGCTGGAGTTGTCTTGAATTGGTATATATCTTGAGATTGTAAAAGATAGTTTACATTTTTTCCTGACAGTTTTCCACGTTACTAAGGTGTCTTTGAGTAGAATGTTATTTCTTTGAATTAATGGGATATTCCTCCACCCTTTGTGGATTAGTTCTCTCAGGGAGGACCTTGGCGAGAAAGCCTTTTCTAGTAGTGGTTAGTGTCTTTGATCCAGTGCCCTGCGTGTCTCATTACGCAGGCTATATTATCGTTCCTAATGTTTGGTAAATAAATACCTCCCATTTCTTTTGGTAGCTGTAGTTTTTAAGGGCTATTCTACTTCTCTTAGATCCCCACAGGAATTTTGTCATTGCTCTGCGTATTTCTTTTACATCTGCGTGTTTCAGTAGCAAGAGGAGGGTTTGCACAGGATACAGGAGTCTGGCAAAGGATATCATTTTGGTCATATTTGCTCTACCGAAGAGTGACAGTGATAGGGCCATCCAGTTTTTTTAATTCTCCCACTATTTTTTTCATAATTGGTTTGAAATTGTTGTCGTTCAGTCTGGAAAGATCTGCTTCCAGCATTATACCTAGATATCTTATGGTTTTTTTACTGGGAAAGTATTTGGCTCTTTTATGTTGGGAGGTTCTTTAATATCTAACATTTCCGTCTTAGATATGTTCATTTTAAATCCCGTTAAGGACCCAAAATGTTCTATTTGTTGTAGTACCTGTTTAATTGATTCATTGGGATTGGTCGTAAACATTAGTATATCGTCTGCGAACTTTGATAGTTTTAATTCTGTTTTATTCATCAGGATTCCCTTAAATTCCTTCATTTGCCTCAGATATATTGCTAGGGGTTCTATTGCGAGGTTGAACAGCAGGGCGGCAGCAGGCACCCCAGATGCGTCCCGCTATACTGCTGGAAAGGGTCCGAGAGGTGTCCTGCTGCTATTATTCTGGCCTTTGGCTTATTGCACATTGCTTTTATCATATTGTTAAAATTTCCGCTAAGTCCAAATTTGTCTAGAACAAAGAACACACGGTCCCACAATATATTATCAAATGCTTTTTCAGCATCAATGGCTACTAGTGCTGTGTTCCCTGTTTTATGCAACCGGACGCATTCTATGGCGGCTAGTACTTTTCTGATATTTTTAACTGTTGACCGACCCTTAAAAAATCCCGATTGATCTGGGTCTATCATGGACAGTAGAATGTTCGCTAGTCTGTCCGCCATCATTTTGGTAAACATTTTTGTGTCCTGGTTTATCAGGGAGATTGGTCTGTAAGATTCAGGCCTTAGAGGATCTTTTCCCTGATTGTGTATTATCATAATATGGACTGTCTCGCCTGTTTGCATGAACGTCGCCTCCTCTAGCGCCTTATGATACACTTGCTGTAGGGGTCCGGTCAGCTCCTCTTTCAGAATTTTGTAGTACTCACCTGAAAGCCCACCTGGACCAGGGGTCTTGAAGTTTTTGAGATTTTGTATTGTATTATTTATCTCTTTTTGAGTAATTGGGGAGTTCGGTCTATCCATATCTTCCTGGCTGATTCTAGGTAACTGCAGGTTTTGGAAAAACTTGTCCCTTGCTATTGTGTCTACATTTCCTTCTTTATATAGTTCACTGAAGTATCTTTTGAACACCTCATTTATTTATTTTTTGCGTCGGTGGTTATTCCTGTCTTGTCATGTATTCTAGTTATGAGCTTGGTTGATTTGAAATTTCTCATGAGATTACTTAATAACCTTCCCGTCTTGTTCCCATATCTAAAGAATTTGGCCTCTAACCATACCTCACAGGTTGATTTATTTTAGTTATATACTTCTGTAGCCCTCCGACCCCCACCCTATGTGAGATTGAGGTGGGTAGGTGTATCTGACTACTTATCAGTGTGGTGCGGTACCTGTTTGGCAACCAGGAGGGCTGAGCTTCCGCCACGGGGAACCTGGGGTATATACTTACACTCGGTGCAGCACCTCCACTGATGAGGGATCCCCACGTGGTGGGAGTGTGCCCTCACCAGCACAACCATACAGTAAATACACACAATGTGAATAAACAGTATTTACTGAGCAGGAACGGTAACTTCAAGGAAACTCTCTTTGCATAACATCAATACATCATTACACCATAGGAATAACATTGCATCACCCTGAATGCATACCATCCCCTCACCCACATGTCCATCATCACATCACCCTCAGTCCCTTTGATGATAATGTGCTTGGGCACTTTATCCCTTGAGTGTCTACAACAATAAGGTGAGTGTGAGGGATAGCGCTTCCCTGTGTTGGGGCCCGGTGGTGCACCTATTATACTACAGAGGCAGCACATTTTATTTGAGTGCGGCTAGCTCCGCAAGCCGGGGGATGCCCCGGCATGCTAGCCGCACTCCCTCGGCGTGAGCGCGGTCACGCATCATCGGGTGCCTGCGCCCCCTGCACGCGCGTCCAGGGCTCCCCGAGGGAGCCCTGGTGTCCCGTGATGTGGGGGATGGCGGCAGGGGGTTCCGGGGGACCCGGCAGCGGGAGGGAGAAAGCCCCGATCGGAGGGCGCTCCTCCGCGGCTTCGGCGCGCGCCCGGCACCCTCCGGGGCGCGCCAGGTTACTGCTGCGGCCGAGAACGGGCAAATGCTCAAATAAACTCGGCCGCAGCAGTACCTCCCTGATCACTGCTCCTGATCAGGATAATCCTTGGAACTCGGCAACACCGCACAGTGATCCCACGCCGCACTGCGCTGCTCTCTGCAGGAATGGATACACACGCTGACTCCACAGGGGAGGGATCCCCAGCCGGAATGATCCTTTACCACAGTCTCTGCTATGGAGTCAGATACTCTTTCTGCACTCAGGCTGCACAGGCATTCAGGCACTGTCCTGCAGCATGTCTCTTCCTCTCTGAGTATGGTGAAGGAGTCCCTGTCTTAAGGCAGTACCTATAACATACAGTATTCCTCTACAGCAGGCCTGCACAACATGCGGCCCGCCTGGCCTCTCTGTTAGGCCCGCGATGAATCTGGCCGGGCGCCAATTAATCAATTAAATTTAAAAAAAAATAAAAAAGTTTATAAAAAATGACGCCGATTCTTTGCGCGCATGTGCAGGGCTCGCTTCCCCTTCCCCCCCTGCTCCCAGCGTGTGACGGAGGGGGAAGTACCAGCCTCCTGCGGCCCGCTCCCCCCCCTGCTCTCAGCGTGGGACGGAGGGGGAAGTACCAGCCTCCTGCGGGCCCGCTCCCCCCCCCCAGCTCCCAGCGTGGGACGGAGGGGGAAGTACCAGCCTCCTGCGGGCCCGCTCCCCCCCCTGCTCCCAGCGTGGGACAGAGGGGGAAGTAACACTGAGCTCCTCCTGCGGCCCGCTCCCCCCCCTGCTCCCAGCGTGGGACGGAGGGGGAAGTAACACTGAGCTCCTCCTGCGGCCTGCTTCCCTCCGCGGCCTGCTTCCAACGTCTCCCCAAGCTCACCACCCATGCCCCCCCCCCCACGAGCTCACCTCCCGTGCCCTCTCATAGCCCGCGCCCCCAAGCCCACCTCCCGTCCCGGGCAGCTGCCGCAGGGATATCGGGGGCAGGAGGGGAAAGCGTCCGGCGGCAACCTGCACCCACCCGGTCAAGGTAAGTCACTGTCACTCACTGTCAAGCACCCAGTCACTGTCTCCCACCCACCCAGTCACTGTCTCCCACCCACCCAGTCACTGTCTCCCACCCACCCAGTCACTGTCTCCCACCCACCCAGTCACTGTCACTCACTGTCAAGCACCCAGTCACTGTCACCCACCCAGTCACTGTCTCTCACCCACCCAGTCAGTCTCCCACCCACCCACCCAGTCACTGTCTCACACCCACCCAGTCACTGTCTCCCACCCACCCAGTCACTGTCTCCCACCCACCCAGTCACTGTCACCCACCCACCTAGTCACTGTCTCCCACCCACCCAGTCACTGTCTCCCACCCACCCAGTCACTGTCTCCCACCCACCCAGTCACTGTCACTCACTGTCAAGCACCCAGTCACTGTCACCCACCCAGTCACTGTCTCTCACCCACCCAGTCAGTCTCCCACCCACCTACCCAGTCACTGTCTCACACCCACCCAGTCACTGTCTCCCACCCACCCAGTCACTGTCTCCCTCCCACCCAGTCACTGTCACCCACCCACCTAGTCACTGTCTCCCACCCACCCAGTCACTGTCTCCCACCCACCCAGTCACTGTCTCCCACCCACCCAGTGACTGTCTCCCACCCACCCAGTCACTGTCTAAAACCCACCGTCATTCACCCAAGGGGGGAGTGTAATGTGAGGTGCAAGGGGGGAGAGGGATGTGAGCTGCAGGGGGGGTGGGATGTGTGTGGTGTGCAGGGGGTATTGTGTGTTTGATGTGGAGAGGGAGTATTATGTGTGTGGGTGAGGGGAAGAGATTGGGGTATGAGAGATAGATGGGGAGTATCGCAAAGGTTGATAGTGAGGGATTCTGGGGGAGATATGAGGATGATGATGAGAGGTGCTGGGGGAGATATGATGATGAGAGGTGCTGGAGGAAAGATGATGATGATGATGATGATGATGATGATGATGATTTTACCCGTGCGGCCCAATTTTTTTTTCCTTCGAGCAGTTCGGCCCTTCTCACTTTACGAGTTGTGCAGGCCTACTGTACAGTGTCTCAGGGGACTAACTGGGCCCTGGGGGTGCACCTCTACCCTAGTCCCTGCATGCAGAAGATCTCTTGCTGTAGATACTGTCTGATCCCAGACTCTGGCAGTTCACCACATGCAACTGGCACTGGTGATATCACATACACTGTGTAACTTAGAAAGCAACCCCCCCTTCTTCCTATGAGGGGCCTTTCCCTGACACAGCCAAAGCCAACTATCCTGGCTGCACTGCAAACAACACTGTTACAACTTACTATCCTGCTCAGCTAAAGTGGCAGCCTCCCTATCTGGGGTCTGTCCCTAGCTGCAGTAACACACTGGCGACTCAGGGCAATCTGGCGCCTGGGGAAGGTATTGTGGCCTAGTGCATGGGTCCCTCCCTGCACACCTACCTCCTCCCCTGTCTGTTTCCCCACCCCTGAGTGACTTCCTTCCTGCCAGCCTGCTCATATCCCTAACTAGATCCTCCTCTTTACAGGAGGATTCCTCAGCCCAATTGGCTATGTAAAAGCACCTGACGGCCTGCTGCTATGCCTCCTGGGAAGTGTAGTTCCCAAGGAGGCTCCTGCCTATGGAGACCGCATGGGCGCCTCTCTAATGGCCGCCAATCTTGTCCTACATGCGCCTGCGCTATCCTAATGGCCGCCGCGCCACTTCCCTGTGCATGCGCATCCTCTAGAGGGCCTTCCTGCCTATCTGCCTTCTCCTGCGCTTGCTCTGCCACCTCTAAGATGGCTGCGGTACTCGTCCGCATCTGCGCCAGCGTTCGCGCACGCGCGGTCAACTCCAACATGGCGGCGCCCGCCCGGATGGCGGCGCCAACCAGTGGAGAGCCACCGGAGCCTCCCTACGCCTCCTGCTGCTGGGTAAATCGCCGCACAGCCCTAGCTAGTCCCGCGGCACCTGCGCTTACGCCAGGGGAAGCGCTGGGAAGCGTACCATAGCCGGGGACCCTGGCTGGTAAGGGGACCAGGGCTATACTTCTTTGTTATGGGGTGTTGGGTCTGTTTTGAAATCTCTGAATGCCTTACTACGTTCTTCACTTGCTGCACAGAATTCCTGGGTTGCCCGTTTCTTTTTTCTGGAGATATACTGTATGCCATAAATCACCGCTTTAGATGTTTCCTAGAAGAGTATGGGGTTCGATCTATGGTCCTGATTTGTCTTCTCACACATCCCCCAGGCTACCTTTTAGGTATTTTACAAACTCTTCATCATTGCTCATATAGTTAGGGAATCTCCAGGTGTTCGGGCTTGATCGGTCTAGTCCCATGTCTTGGTCTAGGCGCACCTTTGCATGGTCAGAAATAATTATCTCTCCTATTTCTATATTAACTACCTTGTTTAGTAGGGTTGGAGTTATGAGAAATGTGTCAATTCTCGGGAAGGAGTTATGTACGTTAGGGTAGGAGAAATCCTTCTCTAGTGGATTAAGTGTCCTCCATCCATCTACTACCCCTAGTGCATCTTTGACCAATTTCATGTTTTTTGTTTGGATATAGTCTTTGGGTGTGTTGCTCTTGGAGCTTGATCTGGCCAGGAACATGTCCTAGACTGCATTCCAGTTTCCGCTCATTATAATATTTCTGTTTTTATGGTTTTAGTATCTTGTTTGTAATCTCTCGAAAAAACTCTGTTTTATGGTCATTTGGTCCATATACATTACTCAGAAGGTATTCTGATCCTCCAATCCTGATTTCTGCCGCTAGGAATGGTCCCTCACGGTCTCCCTCCATGATAATTACTTCTAGAGGGAGGTTTTTATTTGAGGATGGCCACTCCCGCTTTTTTCCCTATGGCTGGGGAAAAGATGCTGTAGCCCTGGGGAGCGCAAACTTTTTGAGCTGGGCCCTCCTGCCGGCTCCCCCTCGCTTTTGAGCCCCCCTCACCTTGTTTGGCGTCATGGGGTCACGTGGTGTGATGTCACGTGACCCCGTTGCCATGGAGACAGGTGCGTGACATCACTCCGCATGACACCGCAGCGGCATTTGACGCCGCGTTGCCATAGCAATTTACCAGCACTGCAGAATCTCGGTTAGTGAGTTGCAGAGGCCTTGCACGGTCCCCCGGCATTTAATTTAAATGCCTCGGGGGAAGAGCATGGGGCCTCTGCAACCGGCAGCGCCCCCACTTTGCGCACCGCTGCTGTGCCCCACCCAGTCTCTTTGTAATTTGCTACTCTCTTATGAGTTTAAGTGCATTTCCTGCAGGTACGCCATATCTGCTTTTTTTTTTTAAAGTTTAGTACTTTTCGACGTTTTATGGGGTTCTTAAGCCCTTTGACATTCCATGTTATTATTTGTGTGTGCATGTGTGTTTTATATACCTTTTATGCATGTGTTCTTTGTTCCTTTCCTTGTCCTTGTTATTAATTAAATTCTGGGAATTCTGTCTCTTTTTTTGTTTGTTTCCGACACTCTGCCCTCTTAACCCAGCTTGTCAACGTGATCCAAGCCGTTAATTATTAGCTATAAACTTTCTTGTCTCTTTTGGACTTCACTTTTTTCCAGAGGAGTATTCTCTACCTCCCTGTGCATCAGGTGTTTCTCCTTGGATATTCGCCTTTTCATTCGTGTCCCGTATATTATTTATTTATTTATCCTTGCCTAGTGAACCCAACCTCCCACCCTTTATTATTTTTATGTTGTGGGCCTTTCTCCCCCACCCCCCTTATCTGGCTTCCCCTTTTCCCCCCCTTTCTTATCTGCATATAGTGTGTATGAGGTGTTGTTTGGGTTGTAGCACCTCCTTCTGCTATCTTAGTTGTGGTATTTATGTTTGTGTACCTCTTAGGTTTGATTTTTCGTCACTGTCCCCCTTGGGGATCGGTCCATGTTCTCGGTGCTTTGTCAGTTCGTGGTCCTTGTTCCGGTTGGGGAGAAGCTTCAGTCTCCGCTTGCTCTGCTTACACTGCTTCGTTTCAGGTTGAAGAAAATAGAGCAGTCTCTGGAGGTTAGGTGGCACCTCCCCCCAGAGCTCGCCCCTCCCCACTTTTTTAACTTGGGAGGTTCTGGCAACTTGCTGAATGGACAGGACTCACTGCAGTTCCTTCCCTCATACAGAGGTAACAGGAAGGGTTCACAGTTTTAGTGTTAGGACCTGCATTTTTGGTTATACCTTGACGTTGGTATGCAGGCTTACGACGCTTTGGCCAAAGGGGTTAACTAAAAAACTAAAAACTAAAACACCAAGGAATTATTATTATTATTCAAGTATTTAAACTTTATACTCATTACCATATATGTTTTGTCAATTGGATGTAGCATTGGGCTCCCCTGTCTTCTGTTGTATACATTTGCCACGCCCAGTAGCACACATTTTGGCATCTACTATATATTTGTGAAAGTGTTCTATGTGTCCGTGTCTGTATGTGTCTCCCTGTGTCCCTCCCTGTGTCCCTAGCGGCAATCTCATTGGCTCTCTTTGCCCGCCCCCGCACACCTCTCATTGGCCGGACACACACATACACTCACACAGAGATACACACACACACGGAGACACACACAGGCAGGACACTGAGACACACACAAAGATACACATACACTGAAACACACACAGATACACACACACACACACTGAGATACACAGACAGGACACAGATAGACACATATACAGACAGGACACACACACACACACACCCCCCTCTGTCCGCCCCCCCCCATCACGTGCGCCGCCCTGCACCGGCTCCAGACGGAGGGGAAGCACGGCCCTCCTACCCCAGCCGCTCCCTTACCTCCCCGGTGCTACCTCCCCCTCAGGTAAGTCACACCACTGCCAGTAACTCTCCTATTTCAGGCGCGAGGCTGCAGGCCCACACTGGGCGCTTCCTGCCGCCGCCTGCACGCCTCACTCAGCCGGGCGGCACATCGGGGAGCGCCGGGGGGGGGAGCGTGAGTCACGGGGGGGGGCGAGTCACGGTGGAACGAGGGATCGACCACCCGCCGAACCAGCGGGGGGACGTAAGCCCGGGGGGGGGGGGGCATGCACATACATAAATTATGACAATACATATGCCCACTGCTCTCCACCCCCCTCCCCCACTCCCCTTTGTCCCCCCCCTCACCCACTCACCTTTCCCCCCCCCCTCATCCACTCCCCTTTCCCCCCCCACTCCCCTTTCACTCCCCCCACTCCCCTTTCACCCCCCCACTCCCCTTTCACCCCCCATCACTCCCCTTTCACCCCCCCACTACCCTTCCCCCCCCTCACCCACTCCCCTTTCTCTCCCCCCCCACTACCCTTTCTCACCCCCCACTCCCCTTTCTCTCCCCCCCACCCCTTTCTCTCCCCCCACTCCCCTTTCTCTCCCCCCACCCCTTTCTCTCCCCCCCCACCCCTTTCTCCCCCCCACTCCCCTTTCTCCCCCCCCACTCCCCTTTCTCCCCCCCCACTCCCCTTTCTCCCCCCCACTCCCCTTTCTCCCCCCCTCCCCTTTCTCCCCCGCCCTCCGCTCCCTTTTCCCCCGCCCTCCGCTCCCTTTTCCCCCGCCCTCCGCTCCCTTTTCCCCCCGCCCTCCGCTCCCTTTTCCCCCGCCCTCCGCTTCCTTTTCCCCCCGCCCTCCGCTCCCTTTCCCCCCCGCCCTACGCTCCCTTTCCCCCCCGCCCTCCGCTCCCTTTTCCCCCCGCCCTCCGCTCCCTTTTCCCCCCGCCCTCCGCTTCCTTTTCCCCCGCCCTCCGCTCCCTTTTCCCCTTGCCCTTCGCTCCCTTTTCCCCCGCCCTCCGCTCCCCTTTCCCCCCTCCTCCGCTCCTTTTTCCCCCTGCCCTCCGCCCTCCGCTCCCTTTCCCCCCCGCCCTCCGCTCCCTTTCCCCCCCGCCCTCCGCTCCCTTTTCCCCCCGCCCTCCGCTCCCTTTTCCCCCCGCCCTCCGCTTCCTTTTCCCCCGCCCTCCGCTCCCTTTTCCCCTTGCCCTTCGCTCCCTTTTCCCCCACCCTCCGCTCCCTTTTCCCCCGCCCTCCGCTCCCTTTTCCCCCCGCCCTCCGCTCCCTTTTCCCCCGCCCTCCGCTTCCTTTTCCCCCCGCCCTCCGCTCCCTTTCCCCCCCGCCCTACGCTCCCTTTCCCCCCCGCCCTCCGCTCCCTTTTCCCCCCGCCCTCCGCTCCCTTTTCCCCCCGCCCTCCGCTTCCTTTTCCCCCGCCCTCCGCTCCCTTTTCCCCTTGCCCTTCGCTCCCTTTTCCCCTGCCCTCCGCTCCCCTTTCCCCTCTCCTCCGCTCCTTTTTCCCCCTGCCCTCCGCCCTCCGCTCCCTTTTCCCCCCACCCTCCGCTCCCCTTTTCCCCCCGCCTTCCGCTCCCTTTTCCCCCCGCCCTCCGCTCCCCTTTTCCCTCCGCTCCCCTTTTCCCTCCGCTCCCCTTTTCCCCCCGCTCCCCTTTTCCCCCCGCTCCCCTTTTCCCCCCGCACTCCGCTCCCCTTTTGCCCCCGCACTCCGCTCCCCTTTTCCCCCAGCCCTCCGCTCCCCTTTTCCCCCCTCCTCCACTCCCTTTTCCCCCGCCCTCCGCTCCCTTTTCCCCCCGCCCTCCGCTCCCCTTTTCCCTCCGCTCCCCTTTTCACCCCGCTCCCCTTTTCCCCCCGCTCCCCTTTTCCCCCCGCACTCCGATCCCCTTTTCCCCCCGCACTCCGCTCCCCTTTTCCCCCCGCACTCCACTCCCCTTTTCCCCCCGCACTCCGCTCCCCTTTTCCCCCCGCACTCCGCTCCCCTTTTCCCCCCGCCCTCCGCTCCCCTTTCCCCCCTCCTCCGCTCCTTTTTCCCCCTGCCCTCCGCCCTCCGCTCCCTTTTCCCCCCGCCCTCCGCTCCCCTTTTCCCTCCGCTCCCCTTTTCCCCCCGCTACCCTTTTCTCCCCGCTCCCCTTTTTCCCCCGCTCCCCTTTTCCCCCCGCTCCCCTTTTCCCCCCGCACTTCGCTCCCCTTTTTGCCCCCGCACTCCGCTCCCCTTTTCCCCCCACCCTCCGCTCCCCTTTTCCCCCCGCCTTCCGCTCCCTTTTCCCCCCGCCCTCCGCTCCCCTTTTCCCTCCGCTCCCCTTTTCCCTCCGCTCCCCTTTTCCCCCCGCTCCCCTTTTCCCCCCGCTCCCCTTTTCCCCCCGCACTCCGCTCCCCTTTTCCCCCCGCACTCCGCTCCCCTTTTCCCCCAGCCCTCCGCTCCCCTTTTCCCCCCTCCTCCGCTCCCTTTTCCCCCGCCCTCCGCTCCCTTTTCCCCCCGCCCTCCGCTCCCTTTTCCCACCGCCCTCCGCTCCCCTTTTCCCTCCGCTCCCCTTTTCACCCCGCTCCCCTTTTCCCCCCGCTCCCCTTTTCCCCCCGCACTCCGCTCCCCTTTTCCCCCCGCACTCCGCTCCCCTTTTCCCCCCGCACTCCGCTCCCCTTTTCCCCCCGCACTCCGCTCCCCTTTTCCCCCCGCACTCCGCTCCCCTTTTCCCCCCGCACTCCGCTCCTCTTTTCCCCCCGCACTCCGCTCCCCTTTTCCCCCCGCACTCCGCTCCCCTTTTCCCCCCGCACTCCGCTCCCCTTTTCCCCCCGCACTCCGCTCCCCTTTTCCCCCTGCACTCTGCTCCCCTTTTCCCCCCGCACTCCGCTCCCCTTTCCCCCCCACTTCCCTTTCCCCCCCCCACTCCCCTTACCCCTCCCACCCCCTTCCCCCCCTCCTAACCCCTTCCCCCCCTCCCTCCTCCACCCCTTCCCACCACCCTTCGCCTTCCTGCCCGCTTTCCTGCCTACCCACCCCTGCCTTCCCGCCTCTGCTTTCGCGCCCACCCGCCTCTGCCTTTCACCCACCCTTACTCCGCCCGCCTCTGCCTTTCACCCGCCGCCTCACAGCCGCTGCACGCACTCAACAGACACCCGCCACACTCGACACATACCTGCCGCCACACACACCTGCTGCCTCCCGCCCCTACGCACCGACATCACTGACCCACTGCCTCACACCCTAGCAGGACCCCCAATCACAGACAGCACTCACAACCCACGCAACACCTGCCGCCTCACACCCTATCAGGACCCCCACTCACAGACAGCACTCACAACCCACGCGCCACCCGCCGCCTCACACCCTAGCAGGACCCCCACTCACAGACAGCACTCACAACCCACGCGCCACCCGCCGCCTCACACCCTAGCAGGACACACGCCTCACATTTTTACATCTGTTATGTCACCAAAATATACATTGTACTGTGGTGTGTTTACAATAAACCATTTTTATACAACATCGTATTACATTTTATTCCATCTTTCTTTTCAACATTATTATCCAACCTTTACAACAAATAGTCACCTATTGTTCCACGATTTATAAATAATACTACCTATTACGCATTTACATCCCGGGCAACGCCGGGTCTCTCAGCTAGTATATATATATTCATGATGTGGTGGATGCAGGAGTTTGAGCTAGCTGGGAATATGTGTGTTGAAGATAAGAGATCACATAAACAGACACGCATGGGTTAATACAGAATACCAGCATACTAATACATTCATGCACTGGAACCTTAGGTCTGCCTCTCCCCCCCTCTCACCATTGCCCCTCCTCCCCTAATTTGCCCCCCACTTCCCCCCCCTGGCTTGCGGGTTTAAAGGCAATTTAGTGGTATGGTTATAAAGCTGTCTCTTATTTTCACCCCCCCCCCCTCCTCTATATTAGAGGGAAAGTTCTATCGTGTAGATCCGTTTCCCCGGTTTAAGGATTGTTCTGCACATAGTCTGGGGTATGGATACTTAATAGTAAAACGAATGTCTCGGGCTTTTCAACGTGTGTAGCGGAGGTCCTGCTGTTTCGTGGTCTCTTTTGTTTCCTCTTTTTTTCACCTTTTTCCATCCTCTTTCCCCTTTTGGGCTGTGTGTGCTTGGGACAGGGCTGCCAGCAGAAATCATGGGGCCCTGGACAAATGAAAGGAGCAGGCTCCCTCCCTCCGCCCCCCCCCCCCAACCCATAACGCACCTACCACGAGAACATTTTTTTTAGCGCACAACTTTTACTTAACTGTTTTCTTGTTATTGTTAATACGGAAGCGGGTGGGTGACTGACTGGGTGACTGACTGGGTGACTGACTGACTGGGTTGACTTGGTAGGTGGGTGGGTGACTGGGTGGGTGACTGACTGGGTGGGTGACTGACTGTGTGGGTGACTGACTGTGTGGGTGACTGACTGTGTGGGTGACTGACTGGGTGACTGACTGACTGGGTGACTGACTAACTGGGTGGGTGACTGACTGGGTGGGTGACTGACTGTGTGGGTGACTGACTGTGTGGGTGACTGAGTGGGTGACTGACTGACTGACTGGGTGACTGACTAACTGACTGGGTGGGTGACTGACTGCCTGGGTGGCTGACTAACTGGGTGGGTGACTGACTGTGTGGGTGACTGACTGTGTGGGTGACTGACTGTGTGGGTGACTGACTGGGTGACTTACTGACTGGGTGACTGACTAACTGGGTGGGTGACTGACTGACTGGGTGGGTGACTGATGTACTGGGTGGGTGACTGACTGGGTGGGTGACTGACTGACTGGGTGGGTGACTGACTGGGTGGGTGACTGACTGGGTGAGTGACTCTGGGTGGGTGACTGACTGACTGGGTTGACATTTGGGTGACTGACTGGGTGGGTGACTGACTGGGTGGGTGACTGACACTTGACTGACTGGGTGACTGACTCTGGGTGACTGAGTGGGTGGGTGGGTGACTGACTGACTGGGTTGACTGGGTGGGTGACATTGGGTGACTGACTGACTGGGTGACTGACTGACTGACTGACTGGGTGGGTGACTGACTGCCTGGGTAGCCCCAATGCATTTTAAAAAGACCCCCACCACTCCAATACATACAGTATACACAATACCCCCACCTCACCAATACATATCCAAAATACCCCCACTACCCCAAAACATATACAAAATACCCCCGCCTCCCAATACATATACAAAATACCCCCACCTCCCCAATACATATACAAAATACCCCCACCTCCCCAATACATATACAAAATACCCCCACCTCCCCAATACATATACAAAATACACCCACCACCCCAATACATATAATGTCCTGGAACCAGATTCCATATTCTCTGTCTCCCTTTGCAGTTTATGGGATTAATTTCTCCCTAGTTCAGCTGCCTGTTATTTTCCCTGTCTCAGCAGCTAGCTGCATGTGAAAAAGCAACATTATTGTTACATGTTGTTTACACAGCCTGTGTTGGTTGCCTGCAATCTCCTATTCTCCTAGCTGAGAGTGGGCTATTCCTACCCCCCTGTCCTTGCTGACAGTTAGTATAGTCTCACTTCCCTTCTAGTGTGACCCTTGCTCCTCACTTCCTTTTCACCCTGGACTCTGAGTGAGTACTTGCCTGCTATTTACCCCAGCAAGGCCTTTCTGTTTTACACACGCCATACCTTAATTCACTGCACTTCAGACAGAGAAGCACTCTCTACCCACACTACATCTGCAAGTCCCTTTCTTCCTGTGATTTTTCCTCAATAAAACTAAGAAAGACAAAAGGACTTGTTTGTGCTTTGGAAGAGGGAAAGCATGAGTTAAGCTTACTGGAACTATTCATACATCATTCGTGACCCTGGTACCAGGAAATATAAAATTCAGACTTACATTGGGGATGAACAAACGAAAGACCTCTCCAGGGAAAGTAGAACAGCGGGCACTGCAGGCAGAAAGGATGAGGCTGGACTGCGCTAAAAAAGCCTTTATTTAACCATGGGCAAACAGGATAAAAGAAGGGAGTCCCCTCCTGAGCGCTCTAACGCGTTTCACCCCTGTGGGGCTTTGTCAAAGAGTACGATTACTCATTAAACACTGCCTTAAGTGGAGACCCGATCCGGATGTGACATCACATCTCTATCAGCTTGAGCACGCCGATCCAGACGCAGCAACAATTGGAGTAAGTGGCTCCTCTATCTTACACAGTGTACGTTACGAGCCACCCCAGGTGAGCAGCTATATATGCGGGAATTATATGCTTGAGGGGTCTGGGGTTGATTGAGAGATCACCTGGGTCAGCCCTCCATTTCCCGCGAAGCTACTCCCACATTAGGGGTTAAGTCAGGAGACAGAGCTAGTATATTGGTTATTCGTTAACCTCTTGTTGTCCGGAATCGTTTTTTACTATATGGACTTTATATCCCTGGAGTACATACTCTGCAGCACATGTGAGTTGAGGGGGCTCCCTCCCAACATTTTTCCTTTACCTTGGGGATGGTGGCAGGAGGGGGGGCAGTGGATGCGGAGGAGGATTCCGGTAGGGCCTGGGGTGGGGGCAGGGGGGCGAGGATGCCGATAGGGCCTGCTGCTGGGGTAGGGGGTTTTGGACAGGACCTGCTTAGGCTGGGGAGGGCCGCGTGCCCAGAACCCTACAGCAGTTTGGTGGTAGCAGGAGACTGTGCACAGCGGGCGTGGAGGATGGCTCTGTAGACTGCAATGCTACTGCTGGATGTCAGTAGGGGGGGAGGAGGGAAGGTGGATGCCGGTAGGGGGGGGGGGGAGCGGAATGCCGGTAGGGGGGGGAGGCGTATGCCATTGGGGGGGGGAAAGGGGAAGGTGTATGCCGTTAGGGGGGGGAGGAGGGGAAGGCGGATGCCGTATGGGGGGAGGAGGGGCAAAGGATGGATTGGGGCCCCCCGGCCTGAGGAGGTGCCGCCCGGTAGTGCATGCTGCTGGAGAGCATGGGTTCGTGACAGGAACCGCTTAGGCTGGGGAGGGCGCTGGGCCCGCGCGGAGGATGGGTCTGCTATTTGCAGACAGTGCTGATACCGGTAGGGGAAGGTGGATGCCGGGCCCGGGAAGATGGTTGTAGGGGTGAGAGGAAGGTGAGGTGGATGCTATTATGGGTCTATGTTTATTTTCTTGGTCAGTTCTCGTTGCCCCCCATTCTGGGCACTCTTTCCACCTTTATTGCATGGTCGGTGGTGAATCCTAGTTGCTTTGGTAGCCATTTTTCACAGAAGTCTGATAATTGGTTCTGTTTTACGGATTCTGACACTCCAATGATTCTTATGTTATTGCGTCTGGATCTATTTTCAAGGTTATCTAGTTTTCCCTCCAGTATAGTTTTTTGTTTTCTCAGTTCCTCTACTGATTATTGAGTCTCAGATAGTTTGTCTTCTACACTACTAATTCTTGCCTCTGTCTCCTCCACCCTGGAGAACTCCTGCCACAGGCTTTGCAATGATGTCATGGTCTGACCTTAAGTGCTGCTGTTTGTCTGCTCTCTCGCTCCGGTCTGATTGCCCTGGTTCTGATTTGTGGCAGTCGGCCATCTTGGATGCCTCTCTCCTTCTCTCTCCCTTGTCCTGCCGCTGCTGTTGTGGTTTCGGCGCCATCTGACGGTACCTGGAGAGGAATTTTCTCATGAACCGGTGCCGCTTGGTGGGGGGAGTTTGTCTTTGTGTTTTTTGAGAATTTTCCGGTTGCGTTCCGGTTACATCCGTTTCTCCGGCGGACAAGCAGAGCTCAGTGCAGTGCGTCCTTACTGCCCTGGCGCCATACCGGAAGTCCTTGCCAAAATAATACATCTGCTTTGAGAAAGTGTACTCACTCTATGTCCGCCTCTCCAAATTAAAGGGACATGTTCTAACGCAATAAATTTGGTGCCGGTGGGGTTAGAATGATGTTTTTGTTTAGAATGGAGTGGGGCACTATGGGATTCTAAACCTATCGTGATGTTGCGAGGATGTTCGAGTATCCTGACGCGTAACATTCTGGTGGTTCTCCCAATATATTCTTTACCACAAGGGGCACTGCAGGAGATAGATCACAAAATCAGTTTTTTCATTCTTTAATGTTAAAGATCTCTCCAATCTTCTCTGATTTGAAATGAGCTGTTTTAACACCATGTGTCCTGGAACCAGATTCCATATTCCTCTGTTCCCCTTTACAGTTTGGGATTTATTTCTCACGAGTTTGGCTGTCTGTTATTTCCCTGTCCCAGCAGCTTGCTGCATGTGAAAAGGCAACATTATTGCTACATGTTGGTTACACCGCCTGTGTTGGTGGCCTGCAGCTCATATTCTCCTAGCTGAGAGTGGGCTATTCCTACCCCCCTGTCCTTGCTGACAGTTAGTATAGTCTCACTTCCCATCTAGTGTGACCCTTGCTCCTCACTTCCTTTTCACCCTGGACTCTGAGGGAGTACCTGCCTGCTATTTACCCCAGCAAGGCCTTTTTGTTTTACACTGTCTCATCATTGATACACTGCACTTCAGACAGAGAAGCACTCTCTATCTACATTACATCTACAAGCATCTATCTCCCTGTGATTTCCCTCAATAAAACTAAGAAAGAGAAAAGGACTTGTTTGTGCTTTGGAAGAGGGGAGACATGAGTTAAGCTTACTGGAACTATTCATACATCATTCGTGACCCTGGTTTCAGGAAACCATGCGTGCAGACCTTACATATAGGACAAGGAAAGAAACCTTTAGGCCTGTTTCCCAAACCAGGTGTTCTTTTTAATGGTGACAACTTTCTTAAATACTCTTGGTGCTAATTTACTCTTTAAATTAGGTGCTTTTGTAAAAATGACACAGGTGTTTACAGGCAGAAAATGTACCAACACATCATCCTTCAAAAGAATGCACCAATGTTTTTTTAATATATTTCTTAATTTGATTTGAAGCCATATTAAATTGTGCAATAAATAATACAAAATTCATTTTATTTATTTTTTATCTTAGCATTTCTATTTAGCGAGTCCTGTAAAATGATCTTCCTCACTAATGGCCTGCTTTCTTTTTAGCCATTTTAATGTTTTCTTTCTGATAATTCCTTTCTGTAAATTTATTTTCTAGTAGAGTGGTCTGATCGTTATATACAGTTATTGCGTGATCCGCTACAACGCGGATCAGCTTATAACGCAGTCTGAGCGTGGCTCCCGAACACACGCATCTCTTACCTTTACCTTTCTTTCCTCCGGCCGCCACGCGAATGACGTCAGCTGTGTTTTTTGTTGTTGTTTTTTTTAAATATCAATGCAATGCTTTCTTGCTAATGGGGACACGGACACACACAAGGAGACGGAGGCACACACAAGGAGACAGAGGCACACACAAGGAGACGGAGGCACACACAAGGAGACGGAGGCACACACCAGGAGACGGAGGCACACACAAGGAGACAGAGGCACACACAAGGAGACGGAGGCACACACAAGGAGACGGAGGCACACACAAGGAGACGGAGGCACACACAAGGAGACGGAGGCACACACAAGGAGACGGAGGAACACACAAGGAGACGGAGGCACACACAAGGAGACGGAGGCACACACAAGAAGACGGAGGCACCACAAGGAGACAGAGGGACACACAAGGACACACACAACAGGTATGATAACCCAGTTTACAAAGGACACCACCACATACAGTATGAAAATGCCCCATGCCATGTGAAAATTATGTGAACCAGAGAGACATTTACCTCGCATGTCTAGGAAGTGGGCCATTCACAAACAGTCATGCCTCCCGTTCAATAGTATAAGACAGCCAGTTCCTGTGACCTGAGTGCTCCCGCCCCTTGTTAGCAATGTAGTGCTGGAGTGCTAGCTGATGATAGTGGATGCCTCCTGGGGCCCACAACTTAGTTTAACTCGCTAAGTATCAGGGACATTCAAGTAGGAGTATGATAGACATCACAGCAAACAGGAGATGGAGACACAAACAATGAGATGGGGACACACGCATAAGCCCCCCCCCCCCTCCAACCCCGATCGCTGTGGCCATTTTTTCCCCTGCAATCCCGGTTATAATGTGGTTGCATTATGTAGAGCCCAAGCACCGTATTATAACGGGATTCAGTTGTACCTCAATGTCAGTACGATTTTTGCGTATATGTCTGAATTGGCAATAGGGTATATTGTCTATCTATGTACTATGATGGCAACTGGAATTCAGAATGAAATTATTGCTGTCAACAGTTTTAAAAAATGTCTTACTCTTGACAGCGTTATGTTCTACGTATAAATTTAGATCTAGTAAGTCTATACATGAGTCACAGAAATTATATGTGAAATCAAGATTCTGGTCATTATTTTCAAGATAAAGAAAAAAATCCTTTAAAGTAGCCTCATCACCTTTCCAGATGAAAATAATATCATCAATGTAGCGCCGCCATAGAAACAGGTTTGCACCAAATGGGTTGTTGTTATGGATAAATTCATCCACCCAAACACCCATAAAGATGTTGGCATAACTTGGCACGAACCTTGACCCCATGGCGGCGCCACATATTTGTAAAAAGATATCATCATGGGACCAGAAATGGTTGTGTTCAAGTATAGACTTGCTGCAATCTAGAATAAACTTTATTTGTGTATTTGTTCTTTTTTCAAAAGTTTTGCTTTAGTAAGCCCCTTACCAATTGCCAAACAACCCTTCCTGATGTTCTAGAAATGGGTTCCTCAGAATTCAGACTGAAGCCTCACCATGAGTCCTGTAAATAGATTTGTGTGTTTAATTATGGGATTAAGAATGTCTTGTCACCATTTATTGTTTTCAGTTGAGGAAAGTACCCTTTATAGTTAGAGGCCGTAGTAATGGCCCAAAATTGTTATCTGGACAGAAGAGAAAGAAGCAGGTGCACCTGGACTGGTTCGTCCATCGCCGTTTCCTGGACTTTCCCGAGTTTTCCATTCAAAATGCGTTCAGCGGTGTAAAATCTGCCGACAGATTTTTACAGTTTCAATCCATGCGGATGAATCCAAAACCGCTGTTGGATACAATTCACTGGTGGATTTCAACAATCCATCCGCGGATTCTGCAATTCTCTGATGGATTTTAAGAATCCAATCCGAGTGCGGATTGTAGGTGTTTAAAAAAAAAAACCGCAAAGGGCAAATCGCTATTTTGAGACTGATCCATGGAAATCCGCGAACCAAAGGTACCGGCCGATCCAAGGCGGGAGCTCTCAGACTAGAAGTTCCGGAGCATAATCGGATCGATGCCACCGGACCCCACCGGAAAGTTCTAGGTAAACTCCAGATTCAATATGCATGGACGAGGTATGCCGTGCACAGAGTGACATGATACTGATTCCCAAGAACAGACCGTATTCCCACTAGAGTTGGGGCACTATTGACACTATGCAGGAGATTATACAAAAAACAAACTGGATCAGCACTCAAAAATAATAAAGGACGTACGTTTTGCTTTTGGTCTCACCAAGTTTCTTCTTTCATGTATCAAAAAAGCTGCAATACAGAAAGAATCAGCTCACACAGGGAAAGGAGAAGTTAGCAGACACACACTGTTATGTGTGCACAATAGAGCAACGTTTCGAGGGCCCCCGGCCCCTTCGTCAGGTTTAATCATAATGTCCTTTCAAAGAGATTTAAATAGTCCCCGTGAACACACTAGTCTCTCTGCACTGTGCAGCAATTACAGTGACATCACACAGCTTTTGTGGTACATTAAAGAAGAAACTTGGTGAGACCAAAAGTAAAACCTACGTGCTTCATTATTGTTTTTGAGTGCTGATCCAGTTTGTTTTTTTGTATAGTTGTTTGCATCGTGCGTTGTGGATGCAGGATCATAGCACCTCTGGCTGAATGACTGTATGTTCGACAGGGTGAATGCTAGTTCATACTATTTTTTTTATGACTAAGGAGGAGATTGACAATCTAACTATTACGAAGGGAAACAAACATAAGTACCTCCCCAGTGTATGAATGAGTGCTACAAGGGGAAGAAGCACTGAGTAACCACTTAGTTTGACACCAGTTAATGTCTGAAGTGAAGTCTGTCTGTTCTATGACAAGCATTATAAACGGCTGTGAATAAAGCTCTTCTTTGTACTATAACATATCTTGGCGCCTGTCGCGGAAGACCAGACTTTTTAACACCTTTACCACCCGGATCACTATCACCAGACAGGACACAATAGTTGAATAAACAAAAGTTTATTCTGGCAAGCCAGCAAACACACAAAATACACAATTGCAATGTACCACTCATCAACTGGTGTCTGCGGGGGAATAATCTATCCTCAACTTGCTTCAGTAGACTTGCCATGAACATCTTCTTCTCTGGCTTCTCAGTGCTATTCGTCCAATAGCACTTTCGAAAAACCTGCCAGTCGGGTCTCTGATCAACTCCAAAACTCATTTGGTACTCTGATCGGCAGTGCTCCTTACATAGGCCTCGGTTGCCTATCTTTTCCCTCGAGCAGAGGCCGCTGACCAATCAGAGCACGGATCGTGACGGTGCAGCCAATCGGAGGACAAGGGGTCGTCCGGCTGCACAAATCAGAGGAGGGGGCCATCTTAGGCACCATGGACCGCCCATCGGGGTTGAGCTGCTGGTGAGCGGGAAATTCAAACTGGCCAATGGGAATCGTGCCTACGGGGCTGAGTCCCGGCAATGGTTCCCTTAGCCAGCCCCATACCCCCTGCAGGGTAGGCGCCTCAGCGTCTCCGGAGAACAAAGGCTCTGCACATCCGAGAACCAGTTCCCGGACCTGAGTCCCAGCCCTTCCCCGCTCACCATTGTCCAGGTACTCAAGCTGCCTCAGGCTATGTCACGAACCGGCATTTCTCCGTTTGCAGTCCAGCTAAGTGAATTACTGTGTCTGCACGCTGAGAAATGCTGGTAACACAAAACACATGCTGACTTGCTAACTGTGCGGGGACAACACTAACACAATGAATAAAAGTGCTTTTTACACAATCCCAGTTTCCCCCCTTCTTGATATCACACAGTGATTTGCTCTCTTCTGGAAGAGATTGCACACAATACATAACATTCAATCCAAATGAGTCTCACAGAGGCGGCCATTGCACACGGTTTTGGGTCCAGCCAGCCGGGCTTCACCTTTATTATGTGAGGCTGTCTGCCCCTACATCACAGCGCCCATCATTATTCTATCTGCATATCCACGCACACCCAGCACCAACCCAGCACCTTGAAAACATGAGCACTGCCATCGACGAAGGCTGAAGATGATTATATATATATTTATGTAAATGTTTGTACTTTATTGCAGCACCAGAATATCTCACTTAGAGTTACTTTGTTTGGTTAACCCTTTTCCTGGCACGTGGACCAGCAATGTGTTGTTCTGCATTACAGATCTCCCTGCCACTGAAAATGTTCAATCATCTTCCCTAATGCTGATTGGCATTGCATTGTTTTCTTTTACAGCTGTGTGCACCCCAAAATGCAAGAATGGGGGTCTCTGCAGGAAACCGCAGGTGTGCTTTTGCAAGATGGGGTACATGGGGCCCCAGTGTGAGCGAGCATCTCCCACTACAACCTTTCCACCACAGGAAGAAACATTCAGCACCACTGCTTCGTCTGCGTGGGAGGACTCTGCGGCTGTAACCCAAGGGCCTGAAGCAGCTGCTCTCTACCCTCCTGTACCCTGCCTGCTCTGTTCCCCTATCAGCACCACGATGTCCCCTGCACATGCCAAAGAACCAGCGGCAAATACAGAGGTTGCCATCACTAGACTGAAGGGCAGTGACACTCAGGCGCTCATCCAGCCAGCTAAAAGGGGGACCTCTCTCAGCTGGCAACCATTGACGTGAGTGCCACTGAATCCCCTCACTGCCCGAGAGGGACAGCCTTGTTAAAACACTATGGGATTATTTCAAAAGTAAAAATGATCAGCCTATAATGTTCTGCTTATCTTATCGGGGCAACCTTGGGGTGGGGACAGAAGGAAACTGTGCAGGGTCACAAACACACATTCATAAGTAACCTATAGCTCGTCCAATCCATCGCTCCCACTGCAGGGTGACACAGATGGGAGCAATGACCCCTTGATTTGGTCCTTCACACCACAGGGTGACAGTGAGTGGCATAGAAAGTAGGGAGCAATGGCCCATTGACAGTGTCCTTTACACTGCAGAGCGACACCGAGACACAGGGGAGTGATCAGTTACTGACCCTTTAATCCCATGATAAAACTGTGACAGAGCACAGAAGAGGCTGACGTTCATTCCAGAAGTAGATAGTCCTGAGCTGCTTAACCTCATGGGATACTTTCTTGACCGTAACCAGAATCCATTTGGTTTGACATTCTGTTTTGTGACCCCTCTGGGTTAGGTAGGCTCGCTCTGTGCCCTCTCTGGCCCTGAAGTGGTTAAACATCACTGCACAGTCCAAGATCAGAGTAGCTCCAGGACTCAAACAGAAACAGAGCATTCTTTCAGTCAGCCTCTGTGTGTGATATTCAGGCGCCTTACTCTGAGACAGGCAGATTATCCTGGAGGTGACATGTGAGGGAGCACTTAGGAAGTATTCTGCTTTGGGTCCTATTGTTGCTACTTTCATGAACTGACTCATTGTTCTCTCTTCCTACATATACATCAGGGAGCAAACTGCGCTAACAACTCATGTGTAAATTTACAAAGCATCTGTAAACAAACAGGCAATTCAAATGTCATGTGACTTCACGTGTATCATGGACATCTTTACTCCTATGTCTTTCTCTCACTGTGGGGCCTATGCTATAAGCCTCGATAAACCACTTATTGAGGCCTTTTCGCCAAAAAGGCCTACTGCTATTCAGTAAGGCCTACTGCTATTCAAAAAGGCCTACTGCTATTCAGTAAGGCCTACTGTTATTCAAAAAGGCCTACTGCTAATCAGTAAGGCCTACTGCTATTCAGTAAGGCCTACTGCTATTCAATAAGGCCTACTGCTATTCAATAAGGCCTACTGCTATTCAAAAAGGCCTACTGCTATTCAAAAAGGCCTACTGCTATTCAGTAAGCCTCGATAAATGGCTGATAAAGGCATGAATCGCCAAATTTTTCAGCCGTCAAAAAAAAAAAAATCAATTGGTGGCCGGCGATAAGCCATTTATCGGCAGGTTCTGAAACTCGTGCAATGCTAGTAGCCGCGATTAGGTTATCGAAGCCTATCGAGACTAATCGCGGCTCTAGAATGGTGAGTTTCTCCCAAAATCCTCACGCCAGGAAAAGTTGGCGTGAGGCTGGTGAGAAGCTGCTGAGAGGCGGCGAGAGAGCACTTAGAAAAAAATGCATTTTTTTCTGCATCGTATTAATGCTGGGAGACTCCGGAGCTGATACCCATTAATATCAGCATCAGAGGCCCCCGGCATGAATCCCATGCAATAATAATGCATTTACAGGCAACTTTATTACCTTAGCGGCTGACAGGTGAGGCAATTAAGGGGTTAACTACCAGTGCCATGTTTATTGTGGGTAGTGGGGGTGGGCGAAGGGGTTATTTGGCCCTTGGTTGGTGTTTAGGCCTTGCGTGGGGCTTGCGGGTGGAGTTAACCCCTTCATTACCTTAGCTGTTAATACCACTAAGGTAATGAAGGGGTTAAGCCCTCCCGCTACCACCCGGTAGGCATAAACATCCATCGTTGGGGCTACTACCCCCTTCACCCAATCCCTCTACCCACAATAAATAAAAATACACACAACAACCCTACTACCCACCTCCTCTACCCCCAACAAACCCCTATACCCCTCCAACCCCTCCCCCACCAACACATACAGTACAGTATGGGCAAAATTACAAGTAGCCACACATGGATAATAGTGCATTTGCCCATTCTAAAATCAAACATTAGCCAGCATAAAGTAACAAAATGTTCAACTTACCCCTGCCATCATGAAGGGCATCCTCATCAGCATACTGCAGGTCCATGTCCTCCGATGCCAGCAAGAATATAAGAAAAAATACAATCTAATGGCCCCTAACCCCTTAATCACAGCGGTTAAGAACCGCTATAGTAATTAAGGGGTTTACCCACCATCCCCCGCTACCCACCCGGGAGGCCTAACCACCCAACCCGGGTCCACAATACCTACCCATAACCCATTGATTGGCATAGTGGTAAATCATACCCATATAATATACCCACTCCTTAGAAAAGACATTATGGAACTAGAGAGAGTGCAGAGAAGAGCCACCAAATGAATAAAGGGGATGGACAATCTAACTTACGAGGAGAGGCTAGCTAAATTAGATTTATTTACATTAGAAAAGAGGTGTCTAAGAGGGGATATGATAACTATATATGTTGTATAGTATGTATTTGCTTGCCCGTTGACTGATAATGTATTAATCTGTGCCCCTTTAGGGAACAGATAAATACAGAGACAGCCAATGCATTTTTTGGCAAATGCTTGTTTTCTATTTATTTGTTATTTTTTCAATTTCTGTTTATTGGATTAAGAGAAAAAACAAATGGGGTGCTCCACCCAGTGACACTTGATTACATAGGTATTAAGTACATGAATACTCCAATGTTGGATAAGGAGTGGGTATATAAATGTAATGACCTGTGAGTCACTTATGGGAATAAAGACATCCAAGTACCTAACTATAAAAGTCAAAAATAAAGTCTCTTACCCACTCCTGTAAAATCCAAAGCAGGTAGCAGTGGCGTGCCAGCCATGAAGGTAAATCCAGGAACAGCAAAACAGCAGCAAATGGCGCACAGCCAGGGAGCCAGGTGGTATAAAAATAAACGTCATTTATTTCAGTACATGACTGGATACAATAAAACCCCCATGGGGACACAAACGCACCTCCTTTGCGTTTGTGTCCCCATGGGGGTTTTATTGTATCCAGTCATGTACTGAAATAAAGGATGTTTATTTTTATACCACCTGGCTCCCTGGCTGTGCGCCATTTGCTGCTGTTTTATTGTTTGGATTAAATTGTTTTTAATTTGGATGGCTTGTTTTAGTACATTTTAGGATTAGTTAGCGTTTTAAATGAATGAATTGTTTTGTTGGCTAGTGGTTTAAATTAATTAATTGTTTTGTTGGCTGGTGGTTTAAATTAATTATTTGTTTTGTTGGCTATTGGTTTTATTTGTTTCATAGTTTGCTTGGAAAATTGTTTATTTAATGGTATTGTTTTGGAATAACATAATTGTAATAATTCTGTTTTTTTGGTGATAGATAATTATTTGTGATGTGTACTATTAGGCTATTTAGTTCTTTTATTGTTGGGGTGTTTAGGTGCTTATGTATTTCTTTGATTATTGTGTATTTTTGGCCTTAATTATTTTTATTAGGTTGACCATTGAGTGATATTATATGGCTATGATATACCACTGTGCCAATCAATGGGTACAGGGTGGATATAGTGGGTCCGGGGTGGGTGGTTAGGCTTCCCTGGTGGGTAGTGGGGGACAGGGGTTAACCCCTTAATTACTATAGCGGTTATTAACTGCTAAGGTGATTAAGGGGTTAGGGGCCATTAGATTGTATTTGTTTTTGTATTTTTCTAGCAACGGAGGACATGGATATGGTGTATGCTGATGAGGACGCCCTTCATGATGGCATGGGGTAAGTTGAACATTTTATTTACTTTATTTATGCTGGCTGGCTAATGTTTGATTTTATAATGGGCAAATGCACCATTATCTATATGTGGGTAATACTGTAGTAATGTTGCCCATTATTGTACTGTATGTGTTTGGGGGGGGGGGTTGTTGGGGGTAGAGGAGGTTGGTAGTAGGTTTGTTGTGTCTATTTTTGTTTATTGTGTGTAGAGGGATTGGGTGAAAGGGGTAGTAGCCCCAAGGATGGATGTTTAGGCCTTCCGGGGGGTAGCGGGACTGGTTAACCCCTTCATTACCATAGCTGTCCTCACCGCTGTGTTGGTGAAGGGGTTAACTCCTCCCACAACCTTCCAGGCAGGCCTAATCACCCACCCTGGGACTACTACCCCCTTCATCCACCCCTTCTGCCCCAAGAAACAGGCTTCTGAAGTTTAACCCCTTCATTACCTTAGCTGCTAGCCGCTTAGGTAATGAAGCTTTTTTAATATTAATTTTAATACTAGTGTAGATGAGCAGGGGGTCTCCATAGCAGAACTGCGTTGATTTGAGGTCTGGGGACCCCTTGCTTCCTAAGATAAAGGCCCCGTTATGGGGTGCCGGTATCTCTTATGCATCGTGGGAATAAAATGCATAGGAGATACCGGCACCCAATAACGGGGCCTTTATCTCGGGAAGCAGGGTTGCGAGGTGTCCATATTGAACCAGGATGGAGGCGGCAGGACCCAGCCGGGGGGGGGGGGGGGGTTGAGGGGGGGGAGAGCAGCGGAAAAGCATAGAGCAGCAAGAGATGAGACTGTGTCCTGTGTCTTGTGTGTGTACAAACTCACAGACAGCTGTTTCGACCTTTTGGGTCTCATCAGTGGGAGGATGGTTGTACTGGCTCTGCAATTTCAGACTTTGGGTAGGTCTTCAACACACATTATTTAGGTTATGGTGGGTGAAAACGTGACTAAAAACCCTCCACCGTATAGCATATAGCACATAAAAATATTACTTGTGAGCACATTCACGTCTTAGACAGGTCTGCAACCCTGCTTTTCACCATTATCACCTAGCATACAGTGCTTCCACTGCAGCAATGGATTCTGGGAAATGACATTCAAATGAGCACACAGTGCCACCTTTTGTCTCAAGTCCATTACTACATGGAACACTTAAGCCAATGCTCGTTGTTTTAAACACAGCTTTTAAACATATATTGTCTTAATTGGGTTAATGTTTAACACTAAAATGTTACCTTAAACTTCACCTTAAGTGACCAGTAGAGGGCCTGAGTGTATAACAAATGAGCTCACAAAATAGTTTAAGCTCTCTATCTCTCTTTAAATGTCATGGGCCATAGGACAGGCCCCTCCTGTGTGTCACCCCCACACACTGCTGTGGTGAGGGCAGATGTTATTGTCCATAGGATCTTCCATCTGTGTCACATTGAGATGGGAGGGACAGACTTGACAGGCAGTGGGTCCCTATTTTCTGTGTCACAGCATCACAATATTCCACATGAAGTGCCAATAGCAGAGCCACTTATTAATAAGAAGGCATCACACGTTTTATTTATTAATTATACCATGTTTTACCAGGAAGTAATACATTGAGAGTTACCTCTCGTTTTCAAGTATGTCCTGGGACATTTGCCATTGAACAATATCATGCACAGATTTATCAATGCCTCCCATGGGCCCTGATGTGTATTTCAAAATGGGATTTCGTTGTGTTCTGTAACCTATCGCTTTTCTTCCTGGAATCTAATATGTTTCCCCTTCAGTCTGCAGGAGCTCCGGTCCTTTCTGCAGAGGAGAGGCCTGGCTTCAAAGGACAAGATGACCACTTTGCTAGAAAAGCACCTGGAAACCCAGAAGAGCCAAATGGCCAAAGAGGCCTGGAAGGAGAGAAACCGGAGCACAAAGACCATACGTGCCCCACAAGGAGAATACACCATTTACAAGCAGATCCACAGATCCGGTAAGTGATCTGTATAAGCAAGGTACCAATATAGATAACGCAAGGTTATACAAGGTCGCAACCAGTGCAGTGAGATCTCAGACTTTTAGGAGAGTGATCCTATCGATGTCTCTAGGTGGAACTGATACGTTTCAAATCGTGATTCTTTAAAAATGCAGGAAAGCATATGATAAGTCAAAAGTATGACTCTGAGGTTGTAAAAATATTAATAACATGTCTGATGTGTTAAAGGGGGAACGTTAGACACTTCCAATGAGTTTGAGTTCATAGTAAGTAACATTTACTGGCTGAGTTTTCTGTAGACCTAGAAACAAGGCAATCACAGATTGAGCCTATGCTACATCAATTCAATCTCACCCATAGTATGGGGACATAGTGACACAGAGGAAGCAGGAACCTATGATCTGATCAGTCTATTCATCGCAGCTCAGTTTGGCAGGGTGACACCCTGACGGCAGGGATGTGTGACACATTGATTCAGTCACTCCTTCTGCTGAGTGACATAGAAAGAGGGGACATATTAGGCTACGCTTATGGTGTCGCGTCACAACAAATGCATTGCCGCCGTCGCGTGCACTTATAGTAAGCGCTACGCGACGGAGCGAAGGCTTGGTCGCGATCACTGGAAGTCATCTCAATTTGATTTTTCCAGCGACCACAGCCTGACGTCGCCGGACAGATTTCCCCGGGGCCCAGGACTAGAGTTTAGACCGCCCCCCAAGTACATACTTACACTACCCCGCAAATACATACTTACACTTACATATACTTACCTTGGGGATGGTCTCAGGCCGCTGGGCCATGTTTTTTCCCAGCTGCTGCGGGCCTCCCTCTCCCACGCCGGGCCTCTCTCTTATGCCGGGGACTACTGGGGGCCAGGCCGGCTGACGCTGAACTTCTGCGTCCTGCTGCCGGGCCTCTGGTTGCCGCTAGGCCCCTGCTCTCCCACGCTGCTATGGGCGTCTCTCTTTCATGCTGCTGAGGGCCTTCCTCACTCTCCCACGCCGGGCCTCTCTCTTTCATGCTGCTGAGGGCCTTCCTCACTCTCCCACGCCGGGCCTCTCTCTTTCATGCTGCTGAGGGCCTTCCTCATTCTCCCACGCCGGGCCTCTCTCTTTCCTGCTGCTGAGGGCCTTCCTCATTCTCCCACGCCGGGCCTCTCTCTTTCCTGCTGCTGAGGGCCTTCCTCACTCTCCCACACCGGGCCTCTCTCTTTCCTGCTGCTGAGGGCCTTCCTCACTCTCCCACGCCGGGCCTCTCTCTTTCATGCTGCTGAGGGCCTTCCTCACTCTCCCACGCCGGGCCTCTCTCTTTCATGCTGCTGAGGGCCTTCCTCACTCTCCCACACCGGGCCTCTCTCTTTCATGCTGCTGAGGGCCTTCCTCACTCTCCCACACCGGGCCTCTCTCTTTCCTGCTGCTGAGGGCCTTCCTCACTCTCCCACACCGGGCCTCTCTCTTTCCTGCTGCTGAGGGCCTTCCTCACTCTCCCACGCCGGGCCTCTCTCTTTCCTGCTGCTGAGGGCCTTCCTCACTCTCCCACGCCGGGCCTCTCTCTTTCATGCTGCTGAGGGCCTTCCTCACTCTCCCACACCGGGCCTCTCTCTTTCATGCTGCTGAGGGCCTTCCTCACTCTCCCACACCGGGCCTCTCTCTTTCATGCTGCTGAGGGCCTTCCTCACTCTCCCACGCCGGGCCTCTCTCTTTCATGCGGCTGAGGGCCTTCCTCACTCTCCCACGCCGGGCCTCTCTCTTTCCTGCTGCTGAGGGCCTTCCTCACTCTCCCACGTCGGGCCTCTCTCTTTCATGCTGCTGAGGGCCTTCCTCACTCTCCCACGCAGGGCCTCTCTCTTTCATGCTGCTGAGGGCCTTCCTCACTCTCCCACGCCGGGCCTCTCTCTTTCATGCGGCTGAGGGCCTTCCTCACTCTCCCACGCCGGGCCTCTCTCTTTCATGCTGCTGAGGGCCTTCCTCACTCTCCCACGCCGGGCCTCTCTCTTTCCTGCTGCTGAGGGCCTTCCTCACTCTCCCACGCAGGGCCTCTCTCTTTCATGCTGCTGAGGGCCTTCCTCACTCTCCCACGCCGGGCCTCTCTCTTTCATGCGGCTGAGGGCCTTCCTCACTCTCCCACGCCGGGCCTCTCTCTTTCATGCGGCTGAGGGCCTTCCTCACTCTCCCACGCCGGGCCTCTCTCTTTCATGCTGCTGAGGGCCTTCCTCACTCTCCCACGCCGGGCCTCTCTCTTTCCTGCTGCTGAGGGCCTTCCTCACTCTCCCACGCCGGGCCTCTCTCTTTCCTGCTGCTGAGGGCCTTCCTCATTCTCCCACGCCGGGCCTCTCTCTTTCCTGCTGCTGAGGGCCTTCCTCATTCTCCCACGCCGGGCCTCTCTCTTTCCTGCTGCTGAGGGCCTTCCTCATTCTCCCACGCCGGGCCTCTCTCTTTCCTGCTGCTGAGGGCCTTCCTCACTCTCCCACGCCGGGCCTCTCTCTTTCCTGCTGCTGAGGGCCTTCCTCACTCTCCCACGCCGGGCCTCTCTCTTTCCTGCGGCTGAGGGCCTTCCTCACTCTCCCACGCCGGGCCTCTCTCTTTCCTGCTGCTGAGGGCCTTCCTCACTCTCCCACGCCGGGCCTCTCTCTTTCATGCTGCTGAGGGCCTTCCTTACTCTCCCACGCCGGGCCTCTCTCTTTCCTGCTGCTGAGGGCCTTCCTCACTCTCCCACGCCGGGCCTCTCTCTTTCATGCTGCTGAGGGCCTTCCTTACTCTCCCACGCCGGGCCTCTCTCTTTCCTGCTGCTGAGGGCCTTACTCACTCTCCCACGCCGGGCCTCTCTCTTTCCTGCTGCTGAGGGCCTTCCTCATTCTCCCACGCCGGGCCTCTCTCTTTCCTGCTGCTGAGGGCCTTCCTCACTCTCCCACGCCGGGCCTCTCTCTTTCCTGCTGCTGAGGGCCTTCACTCTCCCACACCGGGCCTCTCTCTTTCCTGCTGCTGAGGGCCTTCCTTACTCTCCCACGCCGGGCCTCTCTCTTTCCTGCTGCTGAGGGCCTTCCTCACTCTCCCACACCGGGCCTCTCTCTTTCATGCTGCTGAGGGCCTTCCTTACTCTCCCACGCCGGGCCTCTCTCTTTCATGCTGCTGAGGGCCTTCCTCACTCTGCCACACCGGGCCTCTCTCTTTCCTGCTGCTGAGGGCCTTCCTCACTCTCCCACGCCGGGCCTCTCTCTTTCATGCTGCTGAGGGCCTTCCTTACTCTCCCACGCCGGGCCTCTCTCTTTCCTGCTGCTGAGGGCCTTCCTCACTCTCCCACGCCGGGCCTCTCTCTTTCCTGCTGCTGAGGGCCTTCCTCACTCTCCCACACCGGGCCTCTCTCTCTCATGCTGCTGAGGGCCTTCCTCACTCTCCCACGCCGGGCCTCTCTCTCTCATGCCGGTGCGCACCAGAAGCTAGGTCCAGCTTCTGGCACGCACCGGCATGAGAGAGCGGCCTGGCGCGGGAGAGCGAGGGAGGCAGGCCCGCAGTTGTGTGGGAGAGCCGGGGCCTGGGGGCAACCAGAGGCCCGGCAGCAGGACGTAGAAGTTGGGCCCGACCTCTGGCTGGGCCTAACTTCGAGCGCTGTCCGGGCCCCCCCAAAGCCACCAGGTCAGGTACACTTGTCACGGCTCTCCCCCTGTCAGCGGCCTGCATATTACCTGGTAGTCTGTCTATCCCATTTCACAGTGACACAAAAGTAAGTGGTTTTCACTCCACTGAGTCTATGTGATCGGCTACATGCAGGTAACCCTTCATGACGAGTGACGAGAAGAGTGACGAGAAGAGTTCATTTTTTAACCCCTTCATTACCAGCCAGCAATACGAAGGGCATTAATTGTCAGGAAGAATATGGGCAACCCTTCCTCTGAAAAGATACCAAAACAAAAAAGCAATAATCATAAAAACGTACCATTTAATCTTGGTACCGAATACCAGTAAATGTTACAGACACAGCATATCCTCCCCAAAGGGGTTAAGTGTACAAGTGGCCTTGGATTTATCAAGCGCTCAGAAAAGTGTATTTGCCATAACTCTGCCTCAGCCACATCCTGGAATTGTTCTCCTCGGCTGCTCCCAGCACACTGCTCTGGAAACGCCCAGCACACTGCTCTGGAAACGCCCAGCACACTGCTCTGGAAACGCCCAGCACACTGCTCTGGAAACGCCCAGCACACTGCTCTGGAAACGCCCAGCACACTGCTCTGGAAACGCCCAGCACACTGCTCTGGAAACGCCCAGCACACTGCTCTGGAAACGCCCAGCACACTGCTCTGGAAACGCCCAGCAGAAAAGAATCGTATGCAACTTGATATGAGTTTCCTGCAGGAATCAGCCCCAGCTGACATAGTCCTCTGAGTATTGGACTGTCTTATAGTATTTCATTAGACGCGAAAAGGTGACTCAAGCCGCTCACTATTAATGACGTCCCCGTAGTAGGTAACACAAAGTAGATAAAACGCAGGGTGCAAAAGGTGAAGGTAATAGACTATACAGGATTGATCCAAGTAGAATCGAAAGAATCCCCAATTGCTGCACTCAATGCGTATTAGTAAGTGTATAGGACCACAATGATCCAGCATATAGTTTATCTGTGACGGCAGTCGAATTGACCGTAAGAATCAGAATATTAAAAACAAAAATAATAAAGTTTTATTACATGTAAATATAAACGCATTGTGATAGGCTATATACAGTGAATAATAAAAGTATATAAAATTCCCCGTAGAGGAGTGGGGTGTAGGTAGGAGTAGGGATATTATTATCGATCTCGCATCTCATAGGAACATGAATGTTTGGTCCAGATATACATTATAGTCCCCAATACATCTACTGCGACATCCAAAATGAGGTGGCTATATAGAGATCAAATAGGAGCACAATGGATGTGTAAGGCTAGGACCCCGGTGCCTGCTGCAGCGCGCGCTATGATGTGCGCTGCAGGGACAGGAGCCGCCCCTCAATGGGGCCGGGCCCACTAACTCCCTTGGCCGCCGTATTATACGACCAGTTTTTCCTGAAGACAGTCAAATTGTCTGCAGTACTGGTGACGAGCGCGGTGGCCACGCACCCCGGCATTCAGCCAATGAGGAACCTGCCAGGTGACGTCATGGCCCCCGTCACGCCCCCCCCTCCATCTTTCCCCCTGCAGCTCTGCACAGACCGTGGAACGCAGCTGCGCGCACCGCCAGCCCGGCAGATGCACGTGCAGCGCCGACACCGGGGCCGATGCCTAACCCCTAAAATGGCAGTCAGTGCAATATCCCAACATAAGAGGGTAAGTATATTGCAGATGGAAGGACTAACAAGGTCTCGCGTACAATGATGTCGCAGTTGATGTATTGGGGACTATCATAAACATCTGGACCAAACATTCATATTCCTATGAGATGCGAGATCGATAATAATATCCCTACTCCTATCTACACCCCACTTCTCTACGGGGAATTTTATATACTTTTATTATTCACCGTATATAGCCTATCACAATGCGTTTATATTTACATGTAATAAAACTTTATTATTTTTGTTTTTAATATTCTGATTCTTATGGTCAATTTGACTGCCGTCACAGATAAACTATCCGGTGGACCATTGTGGTCCTATACACTTACTAATACGCATTGAGTGCAGCAATTGGGGATTCTTTCGATGCTACCTGGATCAATCCTGTTTAGCATTTCATTAGGGAAGGGGTTTGCAACACAACCACTGAGTGCCTTCTTCATTGTGACAATGTACCTATGGTTTACTTGCTGGTAACCAACCCCGACTTTCCCTGTAATGTAGATTAATTTAATCTTCCTAGTATTAATGTTAGAGTGGCATTCCCTGCAGAGCGATGCAGTTAACATTATAACAAGGTGATAGTACTTAAAGATTATCCAACAGAAAATGGCGGCTCTCTGAACGCGGCATCAGATGTAGGGACGGAATTTGAAGAAGATCCCCACAGTCCTCTCTCATGGCAAGACATGTCTTGCTTCATGGCCGAGATTAAAACAACATTCCAGAAGGAACTGAAGAGTTCCATCGAAGCTATCAACTTAGAATTCACCTCCCTCGGAGAGCGCGACCAAACAACCAGCATAAGGGGTCTGCCAGTTTCAATCAACAGCACATCAAGAGCTACTAAATCAACGCAGAAAAGTAGATATACTTTTTGAGAAGGCTGAGGATGCAGAGAATAGATCATGCGAAACAACCTCCTCATTAGGAACATTCCTGTCTCCATGAACGCGGCGCAACTAGAGGCCTACCTAACACGCCTTTTCTCAATGCTGCTGCTGAATGTCGACAAGGCTCAGTTATGCATTGATTGGGTTCACAGGACCCTAAAATCTAGGTTTGTGGATCCCTTCATACCTAGAGATGTGATAGTGCAGCTGCACTATTGTAGAAGTAAGGAAGCCATTTTCCAAGCTGCCAAAGTCTCAGACAGTGAATATGGACAACGACACTCTACAAATATTTCCTGATCTAGTGTCTGCCAATTTGCAAAAGAGACAGAACCTGAGCGAGATTACTGCAGTCCTGAAGGCGCTCAAGATTAGGTACAGATGGGGCTTTCCATTCTTATAAAGCCATGAAGGACCATCACAGAATGGAGGCTCCTGGATGTGATCAACCCAACACTCTGGGGTTGGAGTGGTAATTGGTGGTGGAAAAGAGAAGGCCGAACCAAACAAAACCAAATTCCATGAGACTATATGTATCTGTTTCTAAATATGTTGAATATTTTGATATATATCTAGTTAAGCCTGTAAACATGTGTTTTCAGTGATGCGGTTGCCACAGAAGTAAATATAGAGGTTCCAAAATATGAAAAGATAATAAACCCCTGATCAATTAGGATTGGGTACTTCCTTTTGGATTAGTGAAATTCCTGTTACAATAGTCTCAGTTTGAGTTGTTTTCAGAATAGAGACAGGTGGGGGATTCCGGATTACCCCTGGGGTAAGACAATAGAGGGGGACAGTAAACATGAGGCTAAACTGATCTCACATATACTTACTGCCACAAGGGGTGTAGTTGCAAGATCCTGGAGACAAAATAACCCCCCATCTTTCAAGAAAGTTTGTGAGCAGATCTCCCATGTAATGGAAAAACTTGTCAGTTCGAGGAGATTCCTCAGGTTGTGGGAAGCTCCGTTAAACTGAATGAGATCAATGGAGTTAGGCTTGTCTAAACTGGTTTAATTGGTTCAATACTCAACAGTGTCACTTACCTGGGTCAATGGGCATTCAAACTAGTTTAAATCTATGGTTCCAATACGTTGTAATGTGAAAATCTAAATGGCGACATCTAAATGTAATAATTACCTTAAATGTACATGAAATCTAATGGAGAAACGTACCTCATTCCTAAATCACACTGCGAGGAAGTTTTATAGGGTATGGGAACAACGGGATGAAAGAGGTTAATCGAGTTGGGCCAGTGGATTGAGAGTGGAGAGCTACGGGAGACGAGAAGTTCCCCACAGGTGGGAGAGGAAAGGAATGAGGGAAATGATCCACGAGGGGTATTATTTGGCTAAAACTTGAATTTTTTTATTTACAATGTAATATGATGAGAATGTGTATTCTTGATGTATGAAAAACTTTGCATAAGATGACGGTTCCCCCCCCCCCCCTCTTTCTTTTTTGTGCCCTCCCCCCTTCCCATCTGACTGTTGAAAAGCTTAATAAAAATACAAGTTATAAATGTACATGACAGATGTCACCCCAGTGACACCCCACCTCCTTTCCATGTATATTCCCTTTCCCCCTATTTGTGTGACATATACTGAAAATCTATAAATAAGAAGCAAATCGAAAACTCAAGGCAGTCACAGGTTAATACTGCCTAACACTAACCCAGCTATTGCGGTCCAGTTATTAAGTTTAAAAAGATTGATATATTGCGGTTGCATTAAACACATGACATCATTGCTCTGGCCCAGAAAGGGAGTAACCTTGTACTTTTATAATATTCATTATATAACCCCCTGTGCTTGTAAGCAGAGCCTTGCCAGCTCCACACAATAAGCCGGGGAGGATTTTCTGAGCTTTGCTGATTGCTACCCGGGCCGTCCTCGCTCGCTGGCAGACTAGCGTCGGAAAACTTTACTTTGCAGAAATTGGAACGGTGGAAGCTTGTTAAGATTCACAGCACGTTGGTCTCCCAGGGACCCCATGCTGTCATCTCTGCGCTCGGTGAGGGGTCTCCCATGACAGCTCTGGCAAAGAGACAGCATCTTTTCACGGACTTTCACTCTAACTTGTTGGCTCTTGGCACACGGGGAGATAGTGTCTCAGCTTGCCCAATGTCACCGCGATTTGATACTGGTTCGAACCAGGATCATCTACTTCAAAAGGCAGCAACATTACCACCGTATTTCCCTCTTAATCACTTTTCACAACCAGATGGTTTTTTAACATAGGTTTGAAGCAGGGGGTCTCCAGGTGCTGCTCACCATTCGTTTCAGCCCCGGGGATCTCCTGCTTCCTGAGATACAGACCTCCAGGAGCGGTGTTGGTATCTCAGCAAAGTGTAAAGCTCCTGCGTCACGTTGGCCAATGGAAAGCAGCACCGGATGACGTCACCGCTTCCTATTGGCTCGCAGGGCGCGGGACTTTTGAATAGCGGCCATTACATGAAGCCTGCTAGCCGAGCAGAGTGGCTACCAGCACCCCCTACTGAGGTATGTATCTCCGGAAGCAGGGGGTCCCCGGAGCTGAAATGAATGGGGTTCTGCCCCGGAGACCCCCTGCTTCAATGCCATGTTACAAAATAAAAAAACACCAGCTTGGATTGCCACTTTAAGCTCTTAGAGGCTATGCCTGACATTCTATATGCTTCTTATGACACTGGATAGGGAGATGGAGGCCCTCAATTAAAATACCACTGAGGTGGTTGTAGCCAGGTCCCCTTGGATCCTTGGGTAAGCCACTTTTTTCCATGTGCCCAGGCACCAAAAATCTGAGTTTACTATGGGGTGTGGAAAAGACTAACGTTACATTGTAGCTGACTTTTACCTTCGTGTGTAAGGTGTCGTCGGGCGCCGGACGGTGGCATAGCACAGTTTAGCAGCATGGGCCCAGGAGTCTCCCTTACAGAAAGAAAAAAAGCGAGAGCGTGAAAATACAAGGTTATAGGAAGGTCACCCATAACAGAGCCCTCTTCTGTCATGGCGTATCTTAGCAACCTTATCAAAATAGCTGCATATAGAATCATCAATTTAATAAAGGAAATTCCTTAGGTTTGCATTTTTAGTTCCTTTGATAATTCTTTTTTTTTTTTTTTTCCCCTTAAAATTATCAAACAAAATCAGCCTGGTGTTTTCTCCAACATTGCTCTATTTAAGTCCAATCCCTGTTACAAAAATGGTCGAACACTGGGTTTTAAAGAGAAAGTGAGGGATGAGTCAGGAAGGCCTGCTAAGCATTGGGAATCTCACTGTTTTGAAGTCCGTTTACTGATTTTTAGCATCAGTGTTCTCATAGGCCTCAGTACATACAGTCAGTACTTTTCCATAATGATGCAATTTTTCGGTTCCAAGCCCCCAAGTCTCATGGGTTTCAGACCGTGGAGGTTGACATCTCTGCCTGGCGCTGAAGGGATTAACTATCGCTGACATCATTAATATTATCATTAAGTGTGCGCGTCACCCTGTGCCCCTCTCGTGCCAGAGAAGGAGCAGATGGGATTTCTTGAGGCCCTCGGGGCATGAGGCCTGGGACTGAGCAGGAGAGTGGAGTGTTGAAGTAAAGTAATCCCTGCAGTATTTCCTGTGATTTCACACTCTGGATGCTCCTGAGAGCAGGATGGGATAATGGGTTCCATGTGCCGTGAACTAATGGCTCACAGGCCTCCTGGCTGTCAGGACCCGTTAGAGCTTTGACGTAGGGGCTGCTTCTGGATAAAGGAGAGGGGACGTGAGTGCTGGAAATATGGTGCCTGGCATCTGCACGGTCATATTAACTCATATGAGGCTAGGCCAGCACTAGGGGGGCCTCCCAAGCTTCCTATGGAATGGGTCTTGATGGGGAATCCAAGACTAGAGTTTGCATGTCTTCCCACATTAGCTCCTTTAACTCCCGGGGATCAATGACATTAGGTCACATTGCTCCTATGCGAGACTGAGCCTATAAACCATTAAACATATCACCGTCACTTTGGTCCTACATGGGATGGTGAATTTAAACCAAGCTTCTTTGGCAGCAAATGGATGAAAGGAGCAGTGCCACCTACTCCGATACATTAACAAAGCAACACGTGGGAGATACATTGGTGCATTTGCTGCAGGAAACAGGGCTGAGTGATCAAGTAGTGGTTTGAAAAAGCAATCACATTTCAGAGTTTATTGCCTATGTATAAAGAGAGAGAGGAGTGAGAGTGGTGGTCAAGGTGTTAAAAAATGTTGACTTCACCAAAAAAAAATCTTAAAGCAAAAATAGAAAAAGTGCAGTTTGTCAGTAAGTCCTCGTACTGCTAAGTGATCCTAAAGTGAGCAAAGAAGGATAGGCAAAAAAATGCAGCAGCTCTCCAAATATAGTAAATAACACAATGGGGCCGATTCACTAAGCTCCGATAAGTGGCTTTAGGAGCGCAAAGTACCCTTCTGTCCGATAAAGGCTGCAGTGCGATTCACTAAGCAGTGATAACTGCGCTTTATCGCTCTTAAAAGGCATTTTTTCAGCCCTCGGCGCCGATCAGGCAAATGCGCTGATTTTTGCCAGTACTTGAGGTTCACTAAGCAGCGCTAAGTGAATCGGCCTTTAAAAACGCGACTGACAAACGCGCCAGCTAAAGGCAGGCGCAGAAGGAGCAGGACTTATAACATTTTTCTTTGTTTACCTTTTTACAGGCACACCATCCATACAACAGGCGGGACTATGGGGGTCCGCGGGTCCCCACAGGGGTCCCCACATATGGATAATAATGCATTTGCCCATTAAAAATACATTAATCACAATAAATAAAATAAATACATTTTGCACTCACCCATGTCCGGCACCCACGATGAAGGCCATCCTCATCTTCGTCACCGTCCATGCCTTCGGGGGCTGAAAAACATACACAAGAATAAAAAGAGCCAATCTAATGTCCCCTAACCCCTTAATCACCTTAGCGGTTATTAACCGCGACAGTCATTAAGGGGTTAACCCACCCTCACTCACCACTCACTCCGGGAGGCCTAAATACCCCCACTACCCCCACCCATGAGGCCTAACCACCCTCACCCACTACACACCCAGGAGACCTACCCAGGCTCGGGGACAATAACCCCTTCCCCCACCCCCACTACCCACAATCAAAACAATACACAGCCCCACAATAAACATTACTGTATTTAATAAATACTACATAACCCACCCCCTGTGCCCCCCCATACAACATGATTTATTCTTTGACGTACAGGGTTAATACCCCAGGCCCACAGGAGTCCCCGGTGGTCCTGGCGGGTGTCCGCAGGCCCCACAGTAGCCCAGCAAAGAGGTGCACACAGGGTGGTCTCCGAGGGTCACTGTGGGCCCCAAATGGGGTCTCAACGGGTAGACCCGCGGGTCACTGGGGGGCCCCAGGTCAACCCCACAGGTGTCTGATTGTCCTCGGGTGGTTCCCACGGGGGGCTGGTCGCTATGGGTCCGCGAGGCCCCCACAGAAGTGGGGCTCCCAGTTCTTCCCCGCATGTGTCCCCCGTGAGTCCGCAGCCTTGTACCCGTGGGCGTCCGGGGAGCCCTCAGGTGGTTTCAGAGGTCCCCCCAGACCTAAGGAACCAACCCTGTATGTCAAAAAAATAAATCTGTCCTATACATTTAAAGACATAAATACCACCCCCCACCCCCCCCACACCCCCACCACCACCAAACACACATACAGTACAGTAATGGGCAAAATAACTATTATCCAGATAGGGATAATAGATTATTTGTCCATTATTAAACACATTAACTAGCATAATAAAATAAATACAGCTCTACTAACCTCAGCAATATGAATCCCCTCCATCAGCAAGTGCCCTCTGTCCTCTGTAGCCAACAAAATACATAGCAAATACATTGTAATATCACTTAACCCCTTAATCACCTTATCGGTTAATAACCACAAAGTTAATTAAGGGGTTAAGCCACCCTGCCATAATACCCACCCTTCACCCATTCATTTGTACAGTGGCTTCATCATGCCTATATATATATATAATATATATATGCAGGATTAACCAATATACAAAGAAATGGTTAAGGATAAAACATGCCGAAACACGTGACCGGGACATTTAAATTCTGCAGGGGATACCGGCACCCCATAACGGGGCCTGTATCTCCTGAAGTAGGGGGTCCCCGGACCTGAAACCAATGCGGTTCAGCTCCAGAGACCCCCTGCTCATCTACACTAGTATTAAAAATCATATTTGTACAGCACGATCGCCTGTAAGAGCCGTGCATTGAGACGCAGCGTCTCCATGCAGTTCTTACAGGCTGCTTTATTTATATCAGTAATTGTGCTATATAACTTTAAGCACGATAGCAGGGGGAAAGAAGGTGCTCGCACGATATGGCACTTTTTGCCAAGGCAGGCCGAAAACACGCAGAGCAGCCTTAGTGAATAGCGCATTTGGCTTCACCCTTTTGCGCCCGAACTAATTTTTCCCATTTCAGCGCAAATAATCGGAGCTTAGTGAATCACCCCCAATGTATTTATCAATCACATAATAAATGCATTTATTATGTGAGTACAGGCATACCCCGCATTAACGCACGCAACGGGTCCAGAGCATGTATGTAAAGCAAAAATGTACTTAAGTGAAGCACTACCTTTTTTCCACAATTTCTGTCCCTCCTCACTCCGGTCCGCGCTCAGCTTCCAGTGATTACATTCACAGGCTCTATAGTCTCCCCGCTTGCGCACAGCTTCGGTACAGGTAGGGAGCCGGTATTGCTGTTCAGGATATGCTGACAGGCGCATGCGCGAGCTGCCGTTTGCCCATTGGGCGAGGGGAATCAGCGCGTCACTACTACGGCGGTCTGTAGGGCAGAATAAGTGTCCGTACTCGCGAAGCGAGCGTATGGACACAGGAGTATGGTGCTGTTGAAAAATGTATGTACTCGCGAGTGTAATTAAAGTGAGTGTCCGTAAACCGAGGTATGCCTATAATACATTCATTCTGTTATTTACTGTATTTGGAGTGCTGCTGCATTTTATTTTAACCTATACTTATATATAGAGACAGACACAGACGTTGGACTAATTAATAAGCCCCGATGAGCCCTGTAGAGCTCACCATCTAATTTTGGTGCCTGAGGCACAGGGAGATAAAGTGACTTGCACAAGGCCAACTTAGGCTAAGGCCCCGCTCCCTCCGTCAGCGCACCAGCACTGCAGACAGGCGGGGCGCTGACAGACACAGACCGCGATATGCGGTCTGTAGGGAGCGGGAGCCGGGGCTGGAGTGGGGGGGAGGGGGCGTGGTTTAAGCGGGGGGCGTGGTTTAAGCGGAGGGACCCGTTTCCCCCCCCCCCTCCACGGGCTCGGGCTGCAGCAGGGAGCTGCTGCTGGCTGCCCTAGGTGTGTGATCGGCTGGGCTTGTACAGACAGCACTGGGAGAGGGACACTGTATCCGGCTGCAGCAGGAGACTAACTCACATGCTGACACTCATGCACTCACACACACACACTCATGCACACACACACACACACACACACAGGCACACACACACACAAACACAGACAGGCACACACATACACACACACACACACACACACAGGCACACACACACACAAACACAGACAGGCACACACAGGCACACACACAGGCACAGACAGGCACTCACGCTGCTTTCCCTCCACACTCTCCTCCCCGCTCCCCGAAGCCTCTCCTCCTCCCGAAGCCTCCCCTCCCCATTGGCTCACAGCCACACCACGTGACGCGTCCACTCTAGGGATTACAATTCTCTTGTATCCCCTAGCGGATGACGCGTCACAGCGTGTAGTGAGCTGTGCAGCCAGGAGGGACCGGGACCGGCATGGGAGGATTCCCCTGCTGGTGGGGAAAGCCCGTGCAGCCGCCCGCGCCAACGAGCGCAGCGGGTCCCAGGCCTTACACTGGGATTTGAACAGGGTTCATCCACTTTTTACACCGTGAGATTACTACTGAGCTACTCCTTCAGCTCTAAATGTTTGTAGTTTCCAGCTCTGCTCGAAATGAAAATCCACCCTGCTCTGCCCGATGATTCGTGGCTGACTGGAATTTCGTGACTAGTTGTGTCCTGGACTGAGGTCTCACCAGTCTGTAGATCGTGTTGTTTCACTGTGGAGACCTCAGCATATACTTGTCCTATCTTACACTTCTTTTCATCATTGCCTCTTACACACTCCCTAACCTTTAATGGGATCCATCTCTTATTCACGCTATGCACTTCAATGAAACCTCCCTCTTACACACTCCATACACTTCCCTATCCTACCCAATGGCATCACCCTCTTACACACACCATACATTTCAATGAGACACTTCTCTTATACACAACATATTTTTCAATGGGATCCCCCTCTTAAACACACCATAAACTTCAATGAGATCCCTCTCTTACACACCCCTTACATTTTACTGAGATCCCTCTCTTACAGACACCATACACTTCAATGGGATCCTTCTCTTATACACAACATATACTTCAATGGGATCCCTCTCTTACGGACACCATACACTTCAATGGGATCCCTCTCTTATACACAACATATACTTCAATGGGATCCCTCTCTTACACACACCATAATCTTCAATGGGATCCCTCTCTTACACAACGCATACCCTTCAATCGGATCCCTCTCTTACACATGCCATAAACTTCAATGGGATCCCTCTCTTACACATGCCATAAACTTCAATTGGATCCCTCTCTTACACACAACATACACTTTAATGGGATCCCTCTCTTACACACAACATATACTTCAATGAGATCCCACTCTTAAACACGCCATACACTTCAAAGGGATCTATCTATTACACACACCAGAAACTTTGATGGGATCCCTCTCTTTCACACATCAGACACCAATTAGATCCCTCTCTTAAACACACCTTAAACATTAATGAGATCCCTCTCTTACGCACAACATACACTTCAATGGGATCTCTCTCTGACACACAACATAAACTTCAATGGGATCCCTCTCTTACACACAACATACACTTTAATGGGATCCCTCTCTTACACACAACATACACTTTAATGGGATTCCCTCTTACACACACAATACACCTCAATGAAACTCCTCTCTTACACACTCCCTACCCTTCAATGGAATCACCCTCTTTCCCACAACTTACACTTCAATGGGACCCCCCCGTACACCATCCCTCCCCTTTAATGGGACCCCCCTCGTACACCATCCCTCCCCTTTAATGGAATTCCCCTCGTACACCATCCCTCCCCTTTAATGGGACCCCCCTCGTACACCATCCCTCCCCTTCAATGGGATCCCCCTCGTACACCATCCCTCCCCTTTAATGGGACCCCCCCGTACACCATCCCTCCCCTTTAATGGGACCCCCCTCGTACACCATCCCTCCCCTTTAATGGGACCCCCCTCGTACACCATCCCTCCCCTTCAATGGGACCCCCCTCGTACACCATCCCTCCCCTTCAATGGGATCCCCCTCGTACACCATCCCTCCCCTTTAATGGAATTCCTCTCTTATATTCACCTTAAACTTCAATTGGATCTTTTTCTTACACACAACATACACTTTAGTGAAACTCCTCTCCTACACACTCCATACACGTCAATGGGATCCTACTCTTACACACTCACTACCTTTCAATGGCACCACCCTCTTACCCACACCATACACCTCAATGTGATCCCCCTTACCCACACAATACACTTTCATTTGTAAACAAAGAAAAGTAGTGATCACCTGGTTGTGAAAAAAACTAAATAGTGATACTTTGGGGTTGTAAACAAAGTAGCAGTAGTCTGGGTGTGAAAATAAAAAAAAAGAGTGATACTCTGCTTTTGTAAATAAAAACATAGGGCCTTATTCAGTAAAGGTTGATAAAAATGATCTCCATGGCATTTAAATCGCCGTTTTTTTGAGAGTTGCTATCACAGTATTCAGCAAGCCTTCATAGCAAAATTCCCAAAACGAGCGATTTGCTGCCAGCGAGAGCATCGAGCCTCTGACAAGGCCTGACCCGGCGATACATTTCTGCTGCAGAGAGAGCGGCTTTGAGAGAGCCGCCTGTCACAGCGAAAATCTCGCCTGCAAATTATGTTTTTTAATATACATTTGTTTCATAGTGTAGATGTGCAGGGCGTCTCCGGAGCTGAACCACGTTGGTTTTATGTCCGGGACCCCCTGCTTCCCGAGATACAGGCCTCTTTATGGGGTGCCGGTATCTCCTATGCAAGGAAATGTCCCGCGTCACACGTGACGCGGGACATTTAAATGCAGAGGGATACTGGCACCCCATAAAGAGGCCTGTATCTCGGGAAGCAGGGGGTCCCCGGACATAAAACCAACGCGGTTCAGCTCCGGAGACGCCCTGCACATCTACACTATGAAAGCAATCTATATTAAAAAATATTTAATAAACATCAATACACACCCCCTCCCCCCCCCGTGTCCCCCATAATGTAAAACCATTATTTATTTTTTAACATACAGGATTCATACGCAAGACCTACGGTAGTCCCCGGTGGTCCCGACGGGTGTCCGCAGGCCCCACAGTGCACCAGAGGGGGGTGCCCACAGGGTCTGGAGGCCTATGGAGGGGTTCCCGTCAGGTGCCGTGTTCCTCCAGGTGGTCTCCGCGGATCACCGTGGGCCCCAAATGTGGTCTCCATGGGTGGGCCGACGGGTGTCTGGGGGGCCCCGGGTCAGCCCCACAGGTGTCAAAGGGTACTCGGGTGGTTCCCACAGGGATCTGGGGGCCCTCGGGTGGTCCCTACGGGTCCGCTGGGCCCCCACAGCTGTGGGGCCCCCGGTTCTTTCCCGCAGGTCCGCAGCATAGTACCCGTGCGCATCCGGGGAGTCCTCAGGTGGTCTCCAGAGGTCCCCGCAGACCTAAGGTACCAACCCTGTATGTTAACAAATAAACATGGCCTACATTTCAATCCCCCTCCCCCCCGCCCAAACACACACTGTAATGGGCAAAATAACTATTATCCAGATATGTATAATAGATTATTTGCCCATTATTAAACACAACATTAGCATGCATCAATAAAGTAAATAAATACAGTTCTACTTACCACACCAGCAGGTCCCTCTGCCCTCTGTTGCCAGAAAGCATACATGCATAATAAAGACATTCTAATGGCCCCTAACCCCTTAATCACCTTAGCGGTTAATAACCGCTATAGTAATTAAGGGGTTATCCACTCTGCCCCGCTACCCACCTGGTAGGCCTAAGCACCCACCCCGGACTGACTATACCCACCCTGTACCCATTGAGTAGTATAGTGGTACATCATACCCATATAATAATAATATGTGCATGATACGTCTCTATAGCACTCAATGGGCACCCTAATCACAATACATTAATGCACCAAACACACAATACTAAAACATTAAAAAAACTCCAAAAAGGGGCGTGTCCAGGACGCCGATGAGGACGGTCGAGTTACAGAGGAGCTCCTCAGACCCTAGAATAAAAACAGCGAAAGAAGCGCTTTTCCCCCCCCAAAAAATTAACAGAAACGAGGATAAACCTAGCAGGAAACCCACGCGAGTGAAATGGCAGGCAAACCAAAAGCCCAAACAGCCCAAGGAGTCACCCGTTTCTTTTCTCCGTCCCAATGGAGCTCGGAGGCTGCCACAAAAAATCAAGATGGCGCCGGCTCCACACACACACGCGGGACCAAGCAGCCAGCAATGGAGCGCGACTGCACCGAGACGCCACCGCCACCAGACGAAGCCCTAACGCGGGATTATATGCAAGAACTGATCACATCCATGCTAAACAAACTCCACACTTCACTAAAGGCGGATCTAAAAGCTGCGGTCTCCGAATTGAAGCAGGAGATATCAGGCCTCAATGAACGCACCGCGGTGCTTGAGACTAAAATGGCCGACGCAATACAGTCCCAAGAGGACGCTGCTAATGAAATTTACCGGCTGGGGGCTGAAGTAAGCAACCTTAGGGATCACATGGAAGATCAGGAGAACCGAGATAGACGGCAAAACGTCAGAATCCGAGGGATCCCGGAATCGGTTCTACCAGCCCAGATTAAACCCTACCTGTTGGACTTTTTTCAGTCGGTGTGCCTAGATCTCACACACAGGGACCTAGAAATGGACAGGGCGCATCGGGCCATAGGGCCAAGGTCGGATGATAGCACGGGTCCACCACTATTCAATAAAGGAGCAGATAATGGCGGCTTGTCGTGCACAGGAGCCAGTCAGATACAAGACGACCCGCTCCAAATCTACAACGACTTGTCCAAGTGCACGGTCTTTAGAAGAAAAGAAATGCAGCCACTCACTAAACTACTCCGCGATAAGGAGATTAAATATAAATGGGGCTTCCCATTTAAATTGCTGGTGCAAAGGAATGGCAAATATCACACTATCAGGCACCCAGAAGATATGGCGCAGTTTGCTAAAGCAATGGGACTGAACCCGCCGGCGGAGTGGAGTGAGGACCCCTCCAGAACCCAAGGCCCGGACACATTGGACCCTCCGGTAAGAGCTTCTGAAAGACTGGCAGGACAGAAGCAGGGACGACCCAAATGATATGTCCAGAGGCCTCACAAACAAGGCCACTCCAAGTTACTTCCTGCACCCAGTCAAACATATAAAACATACCAGCCTACTACCTGACGGATCCCCCCTCCCCCCCCCTCAAGACATCTGCGATCCCTTCTGCATACCTGAACCCCGAGGACCTGACAGCTGATAACACTGACACCAGGAACTGAAGCGCGAGAAGTCAGAACGGGAGGCAAAGAGAGCATCCAGCCCTCACAAGGCACCCGACAACTCACCGGGATACCACCAGCTGCTGACTCTCCCCACGACAAAGAGCGAGCACACTGGAGGCCCCGACGCCAAAGCCCAATCCAGCGGCATAGAGGAGTGGAGGAACCAAGCTTCACCTACACGAAGGCGCACCGGAATATACATCATCTCTCTTCCCCCCCCCCCCCGGAGGCCCCGATGATCGGAGCGTCCCTACGGAAGCGGAGAAAGCAGGCACCCAACTCGTAGATCGAGGGCCCCTTTTTGTGTTCCCCCCCCCCCCCACTGCCAGAACAACGGATAAATCTGTAACCGTGAGTACTACCCCCCACACAACATAGCTAGGCACATGAGGTCGCAATACCACAGCAACCCAGGCCTAACTAGAACAAATCGAGCCCAAATAGGAAGCTGCCACAAACAATGAGTGCCACAGCAGTACAGGATCATAGTTACCCATTACCATATCAGACCCCAAGGCAATTGCGGAACCCGCCCCCCTCTCCCCCCCGGACAGGAAGGGCCCCCCCACACTTTTGCACCCCCCCTCCTCCCCCAGTGGCTCCTAGAGATTCCAACCGTCACGAAGGGAAACTTGGACAGTGCAAGTGCAGCAACGGAGAATGATCTTTGAATATCACTCCAATCACTGCACCCTCCCCCCCACCTCCCCCCACCCCCTCCCCCCTCCCCCCTCTCCCCCCCTCTTCCCCTGCCCCTCCCCGCCCCGGCGGAAATCTGTCAATTTACACCAGCCCAAAAAGTTGCAAGACTAAGAGTACCAAAATGAACACATGGACTGTTTCTACTAAAAGGCTGATGCAAACTGTAAAGCAATGTATTCCCTGAAAATGCCCCCTGCTCTCGTCCCTCCCCCCTCCTCCCTCTCCCCCCCTCCCCCTCCCCTCCCTCCGCCCCCTACCCTCCCCCCCTCTCTCCCCCCCCCCCCATCCCGGCTGAGACCTATTAAATTGTACTAGCTCAAGAAGTTGCTAGACCAAATGTACAAAAATGAACAAATGGAATGTTTTCACCCTAAGGTTGATGTAAACTGTAAAGCAATGTACTCCCTGGAATGCTCCTTGCCCTCTATCCCCCCCTTTCCCCCCCCTACTATGATCAAGGTCTCCCCAAATATGCAAAACTGCCCAGGGGAAATAACAAATGATAGAAGAACGAGCAAATGCAACACCTACAGTACAGGATCAATGTATGATAGCATACGATAGGTAATCCGGAACCCCCCCCCACCTTTCCCCCCTTACCCCATCCCTCCCTGGATGAGACTCCCCCAATACTACCAGACTGGTCAGATATAACGCGACCAGCGGAAAAATAAACAAACCAAAGACACATACCACACAACTGACGTATATGGCAAAACAGCACAAAACTTGTAATACACCCCAGGTACTCCCCCCCCCCCCACCTCCCCCTCCCCCCTCCCACCCCCCCTCCCTTTTTCTCCTCTCCTCCCCTCTTCCTCCCCTCTTGTCCCCCTTCTCCTCGCAACACCCCCCCCCCCATTCAAATACAATACAGCACACGTTAAAACCAGAACAAAGAAACAGAAGGGGGAAAAGCGCAATACACTAGCAACTTAGGGTCTGGACCCCTCTGTTGCACACCGGTCATTGACACCGGACCCACCCCGGACGGGCAAGTTTGCCCAAATGCCGGTCACTCTAAGGCCTGGCAACACCATATTAGGACCTAGAAAGGACCTAATCTCACCTACTCTTCATCTGCTGACCCTGTCCCAGCGGATCTTTACCCACCCTCCCTCCCCCTCCCACCCCCCCCCCTCCTTGGCAGCCCACAGGCAGCCTTCAAAGAACATATGGGCAAGTCGCACCCACCTCCCATAAAACATGCAGATCAAGACACAATAAACCCCCAGGAAATAAAAGCAAGATCTCCCGAGTGGGAAAGGTGAGATCCCGAGACCCCAAACCACAAAAAACCCACAATAACATCCACGGCCCCAATAAAGGTCCGCTCACTAAACGTCAAAGGACTGCAAAATAATAGGAAGCGGAGGCTAGCCCTCCAAGACATGAAAAAATCAGGGGGAGACATCATATTCTTGCAGGAGACCCACTTCACATCACAAGACCCCCCAAATTTATTAAAAAAAATGTTCCCAACATGCTTTTTTGCATCATTTAGTTGTAAGAAGAGGGGTGTGGCTATCCTAATCAGACAAGGCACCCCATTTAATCATGTCAAAACAACAGTGGACCCAGAGGGTAGATTCCTAGTGGTATATGGCTCCCTGGCGGGCTCGGCAATTGCTCTGATCAATGTATACGCCCCAAACGAGAACCAAACAGAATTTCTACAAACTGTTCTCGAAGGCGTTGACCCGGGATACCTGTCATCGATGATAGTGGGAGGAGACCTAAACATGGTTTTAAACCCCACCGAGGACAGATCGACCACAATGGGTCCCCCCCCGTACAACCCACTCCCAAATCAAGGGGAAAAGGTTTAGGGGAATCCTGAGCGAGTTTTCACTAGTGGATGTCTGGAGATCCCAGCATCAGGGCCAGAGAGACTACACATTTTACTCAGCACCTCACCAGACCTACTCTCGAATAGACCACTTCCTGACTACCAAAAATGTGATGGCGGCAGCCATTGAATCAGACATTGGCTCAATCACATGGTCCGACCACGCCCCGATCACCCTGACACAGTCAATCCCCTAAGAAAAAACAACAAACTACTCCTGGAGACTGAATGACTCACTTCTAAATCATCCTGAGATAGAAAGAGAAATCAGATCCTCACTTAAGGACTATTTCTTTTTCAACACAGGAACAGTCTCCTTTCCAGCAATCCTACTGTATGGGAAGCCCATAAGGCAGCCATCAGAGGGAAATTTATTTCCATCGCATTTCACAGGAAAAAAGCCCGCCAAGCGCTAATCAAAGAGCTTACAGATAGCATAAAAACAATAGAACAAGCCCATAAGGCTAACCCCTCCAAAAAAATATACAAAACATTGCTAACAGCTAGAACAAAACTTAGGCAAACCCAGCTGGAGGGTGTTGAAAAGGCCCTAAAATGGACCAATCAACAATATTATGACAAGGGTAACAAGGCCGACAGACTCCTGGCCAGTAAACTGAGAGGGGTACAAAAAAGAGCCCAAATAACGGCGATCAAGAGTAGGTCTGGTGAGATACAATATAGTGACAGCAAAATTGCAGCGGAATTCACAAAATACTATACAGAACTCTATAATTTAAGATCTAAGAATGGCCGACCTGAACCGATAGCAACAGAACTTATAACACAATATTTAGATAAATGCCAACTCCCCACATTAACGGAGGAGGAAAACACAGTCCTCAACGCTGAGATCTCAAAAGAGGAGCTGGAAGAGGCGGTCAAATCATTAAAGATCACTAAGTCTCCTGGCCCTGACGGTTTCACCAATGTCTACTATAAGAGATTCTTGCCCACATTATCCACGCATCTCTTAAAAACATTCAACCACTTTATGGAAGGGAACCAAATCCCCCCCAACAATGTCTCTGGCCAGCCTGGCTATTATACATAAGGAAGGCAGAGATCCGATGCAATGTGGAAGCTACCGTCCAATCTCCCTTCTAAACAGTGATCTCAAGTTATATAGTAAAATTCTGGCAAACAGATTAAACCCCATCTTACCGAGGCTAATCAATATCGATCAAGTAGGATTTGTCGCGGGCAGGCAAGCCTCAGACAACACCCGGAAGATAATCAATATTATTGATCATGTCCACCTCACAGGCACCAAAGCACTACTTCTAAGTCTAGATGCAGAGAAGGCGTTCGATAGAATAAACTGGCAATTCTTGGACCATACTATGCGCAAATTTGGCTTTAAGGACGCATACTTAGAGGGGGTCCGTAGACTATACCAAAACACGTCAGGTCAGCAACAACTCGGAATTATTTCAAACAGTATCCAATCAAACCAATTTATTACTAAACCAACCCGAAATTAATAGTAACAATAACCAATTAAATGAATTAATTAATACAAAATTAATGAATTAATTGAAACATTAAACTACAAAAGAAATAAAATAAAAACATATCAGAAACAACCATTAAACGCATTAGCCAACACAATACATCCTTCATTAAAAAAGAAAACCAATCGCCAACATTTTATTTCAATCAAGCTGAAAAATACCAAACAATTACATCCACATAATAAACTAACATTGCAAAAAACAGCAACAATACAAAGCCAGAAATGCCCCCCAAATATTGTCCTAATAATGTATTGATCTGTACCCTAAAGTGGTACCGATTAATATATTATCAGTCAATGTCCCCCCCCAAAAAAAAACAAAAACACATCCAATGAAAAAACCTGGCAAAAAAAAGACATTTACAGTACAAACATTCAATATATTACTTACCATTAGAAGCGGTGGCCCTCTGACTCCCGGGGAAACAGGAAGCTCACGTACCTTGAAGGCCTCAAACAGCATCCGATGCCATCCGCCATGAAGATCCGGATCAGGTACCCCAATCTTCTTTTTTCTTTCTTTAATCACCTTCTTCTATCTTCATCTGTCACCATTTCTTGATCTTCTTTATCTTCTATCTTCATCTGTCAATCCAAAAGGCCCCATGGTAGATCCCAACTGATGTTGTCTTGTCATCTTCTTGGGCTCAAATGAGGCGTCACGGCCTTAAATAGGGCTTGTGACGTCACATTTTGCCTCAAAATGGTTTAACAGCCATCTGATTGGCTGTTAAAACCATGTGCTGACTTTCATTATTTTTTTTTCAATGACGTCACTTAAAGGGAAGGATGCCAGCCAATCTGAATGGCTGTGCTTCATTTGCCTTTAAGACGGCGTCACATGGTATTTCAGCCAATCTGATGGTGGGAACCAATTCCACAATCTGATTGGCTAAAATACCATGGGACGCCGGCCATCTTGGATTTAGTGACATATAGTTATTTTTCCCATTACTGTGTGTGTTTGGGCGGAGTGGGGGGGGGATTGAAATGTAGGCCATGTTTATTTGTTAACATATAGGGTTGGTACCTTAGGTCTGCGGGGACCTCTGGAGGACTCCCCGGGCACCCACAGGTACAAGGCTGCGGACCCACGGGGGACACCTGCGGGGAAGAATCGGGGGCCCCACAGCTGTGGGGGCCCCGCAGACTCGTAGGGACCACCCGAGGGCCCCCAGATCCCTGTGGGAACCACCCGAGGACCCTCAGACACCTCTGGGACTGACCTGGGGTCCCCCAGACACCCACGGGCCCATCCGTGGAGACCCAATTTGGGACCCACGGAGACCACCTGAAGGACTACGGCGCCTGACGGGAACCACCCATAGGCCTCCAGACCCTGTGGGCACCCCCATCTGGTGCACTGTGGGGCCTGCGGACACCCGTCTGGACCACCAGGGACTAGCGTAGGCCTGGGGTATGAATCCTGTATGTTAAAAAATAAATAATGGTTTTACATTATGGGGGGCACGGGGGGGGGGTGTATTGATGTTTATTAAATATTGCTATGTTTAGTGTGGCCTAGGAGGTGGGTTTTGGACTGTTGTGTGTGTGTATTGTTTTTATTGTGTGTAGCGGGGGTGGGTGAAAGGGGTATTAGCCCTAAGGATGGGTGTCTAGACCTTGGGGGTGGGTAGCGGTTGGGTTAACCCCTTCATTACCTTAGCGGTATTAACTGCTAAGGTAATGAAGGGGTTAAGTCCCCCCGCAAACCCCCCCCCCCAAGGCCTAAACAGCAACTAAGGGCCAAATACCCCTACACCAACCCTCACTAGCCACAATAAGCCTGGCACGGGTGTTTAACCCCTTCATTTCCTTAGCGGTTAGCCGCTAAGGTAATGAAGTTGCTGTAAATGCATTTTGGCTGCATCGGATGCATGCTGGGGGTCTCCGGTGCTGGTATTAATGTGTATCAGCTCCGGAGACCCGCGGCATCAATCCCACGCAGGAAAAAGGCCAATTTTTTTCTAAGTCCCGTATCACTGCCTTATCGACGCTTTTCCCCACCAATCTGCTAAATTTTGAGGCGTATTGAATTGGGGATAAGATCGCCTTTTTAGGGCGGCGATAGGCGAATCGCAGCTATTAGAATCGTGCGTGTTTATGATCATTCCGAAAATTGGCGATAAGTGGCTTATCGCCGCTCAATAGGCGATTCGATTTTGGTCATAAGATTTTTCGGCGATACAGGCCGTTATCGCCCACTTATCGAGGCTTACTGAATATGAGTAGCCATTTTGGCCGATAAGTGGTTGATAAGTGCCTTATCGACGCTTACTGAATAGGCCCCATAGTGTTAAGCGGGGCGGGGGGGAGTTGCAAATACCAAAGTAGTGGTACTGTAGGTGTGTAAATACAAAAGCAGTGGTAATTTCGTGCCCGCTGGGACTGCTCCGGTAATCCCTCTCTTCTGCATTTGCAGTGTAACGGGGGCCTTCCCGGCACGTTACGGCGGAGGCCCCCTCTTGGCTCGGTCTGCACTGTTTTACTGTACAAACAGCTCGGCCCATAAATAGCAGAGTGTGTCAGTTTTGGCAGAGAGCCCTGTGAGAACATGGTGAGCAGGGGGAGCGGGACACTTATCTTGTTTATGCTGCACCTCGCCAGGTACTTGACACGGAGACTGGACCAATTAGCGGGATAAGGTGTGGTGAGGGGAGCCCCATGTTTTCTCTGCTGGGGAAAAACAGTAGAGGTGAAGGAATTCACCCGGAAACTGCCTGCTTAACCCCTTTCTCCCCGAATGCCAGTTACTTCTTAGCTCTCCAGTATCAATGCCTGTGCTAGAAGCTAGAAGTTGTGTACAAGGGGCTAAACGGTCAGTCCCACTTAGGACCAAAGTGAACTAATGACAGCGACATATTTAACCAATCAATGGGTCTGTCCCATGCAGGACTAAAATATCATAATGACAGGGGCATGTTTAATGGGTTAAAGTGTCAGTCCCATGTAGGACCAAAGTGACCTAATGACAGGGGCATGTTTAATGGGTTAAAGAGTCAGTCCCATGTAGGACCAAAGTGACCTAATGACAGGGGCATGTTTAATGCTCTACAGAGCACTGCTGGCCTTCCTATGAAAGTCTACACCAGGGGCGGCCAACTCCAGTCCTTCAGGGCCACCAACAGGTCAGGTATTAGGGATATCCCTGCTTCAGCACAGGTGGCTCAATCTGAATGACTGCACCGCCTGTGCTGAAGCAGGGCTATCCCTAATGCCTGGCCTCTCTGTGGCCCTTGAGGACTAGATTTGGACACCCCTGGTCTTTAGGAACAATTCATTTCTTATAGTTTGGGATCCCAGGAAAATCTATGAGAACAAATCATTTATTGTAGGGTGGGGTCTCACGAAAGTCTGTGGCGAAAAATACATCATTTTCTTTTTTAGCCCCTCTCTGTGCCAGTGGGGCCTGCAACCAATTAATGTTCTGCCACTCAGTACCGCTTCTACAGCATTTCTGCAAAGCCGCACAACGTAGGCAAGGTAAAGGGTTACATAATAACAACATTGTAATAAGAAAAGGGTTCCAGAACACATTGTACACAACCACGTACACAGTTTTAGTGTAGTCTGCAGGCTGTGATACCTTTTAGTGAACTGTACACTGAATAAACCCATATTTCTAATGTTCTGGTACGTACGCAATCATTTTATCTAATGGTGTTCCCCGCCTGAAAGGTATCACATGCTATAATGAATCTAGGAAATCCAGGGAATTTCAACCTGTTAGATTTAATCGAACATCAAAACGTCTTATACAATATGGCAAGCATTGGTTTAGCAGAATCTTCCCTGTGTATAATGAGGTACCTCGCTCACAGGATTCATGGAAGGGGCTTCTAAGTATCCCACAAACTAGGCACCCTGTTACTGTATCTCACAGGAGGACGGTTCCAGTCAACCTCTTTACAAATCAGTTTAAAGAACGACACTAAACATACAAATCAGTTCCATTAAACATTGTTGGATTTTCAATTCCCATTCTTTTGTTAAACACACCATGTTTTCAGGTTTTTTTAAGCAGCAGTCCAAGCTGAAGTTTTTTTTTTTTTAATTCCTCCCCCCCCCCCTTCATTTTAGTATGTGCATCAATACAATCCACACAATGATAAGTAATTAGCTAAATTGGTGATCGATCGGCGAAGATTCGGCTTGAAGGTTCAATAAATGGCTGTCAGTGCAGCAGAAGAGGACCAAAGATGCAAAGTGCTGTGGGGAAGATCATGTGACCAGGCAGTCACTAGATACAATTGGTGCACTGCTAGAGAGAAGGCAGAGCTCAAAAAGGGGCGTGTCGGAGCCTGTTTCAGAAGAGGAAGGGGATGTGACTTTGTAAATGGTTGCTATAGAAATAAAAAATGCGTGCTATATAATACATAAAAAATGTCATTCAGAGTTGTTTAAAAAAATGCTACAAGTATTTTCTTATTGTACAGAACTGATTTATTTAAAAAAAAATACACATTTAGGTTATTGCTCGGTCTGCAGCTGTAAAGTGACACACCATGATTGCACATGTGTATGTCATTACCCAGAATCCTTGGCTGCAGTGGAAGCACCGTATGCTGTGTGATTATGGGGGTACGGCAGGTTCGGGGCATCTGCCTGGGGCGTGAATGTGCTCAGAAGTGTCCATTATCATTTTGTATTTATTTTAACCTAGTTCCTTATTTACAATCAGATTATTTCATTTACCACTACTTTTTTTTAGTTAGTTTTACAGCTTCTTTTTCCTGAAAAAAAAGGAGAGTTTATTTATTTATTATCATTGTATGAAGTTTTCTAAAATAAACTCCCGAGGGCTTCGTGTCAAAGATATATGCACAGTACCATTGCTTTTTTTTAAGCCACCACTGCTGAACCCTTTAGGTGCCTGAGCGTCCTGCAACGGGTGTGCCCTGGAGAGAGGAGGGAATGTTGGGATATAATAGAGACTTTGAAGTATCTCTAAAGGTATCAGTAAGATAAGGTGCAGGGTGTAAGAATGTTTCCGGGGAGAATGAACACTATAGCAGTGGTTCACGCTATGAAAAGGGAGGGTGGGAGAGCCAGAGGAAATACTTCTTTACTGAAAGAGTAGTAGTTGCATGGAACAGCCTCCCATCAGAATGTATGGGTGGTAAAAACAGTCAGTATTCAGGGCTGCTTGGGATAGACACAAGGGAAGCTTGGGATAGACACGTATGCCGTACAGAATAAGGGGATTGTATAGCAAGTAAGCAATATAGGAAGCTGACATAAACAATGACATAGAACTACTGTGCCATTAGTCCTCTTTGTTCCTAATATCAGTGCACATTGGGCAAGCCACTTCATCTCACAATTAGATTGTAAGCTCTTCAGGGCAGGGACCCATTGTGTGCCAAATTCTAAGTATAGCACTGTGTACACTGTCAGTGCTATATAAGACAAATATTATTATTATTGGCAGTCAGTTTCTATATCAGCCTTGCAAAAAAGCCAGATGCAAGCGATATGTTACCGGCGACTGGAACTTGTGGACATTTCTCTGTAATGATACGACGTGTATAACCCTTGAGAAATTAGGTGTGGGCCCCTAGTTTTTTTTCCAGCTGGCTCCTAAGAAACTGAATGGTTACTTACAAAGCTGCTCTGTATATTGTGGCCCTTTGGTGCTAACACCCATCCCAGCTTTGTGTCACCCACCACAAACCTCCACTCCCTGATCTCATCTCTTAGAGAGGGGATGAATGGGTTAACCAGAGCCTCCTAATGGATGGGATCCCTTGTAAACATTGTTGTTGGACCAGAGCCCAGTGTATGTTTCTAATTAGCTGATCCACAATTCATATCCCGGCCAGTTTTCTGTATAACCCCTCTCGCTTTCTGTTACTCCCTTATCCGTCCTTTCTCTCTCTCCCTCTCTTTTCTTTTTTTTACTTCCCTCGCTCTAATAAAGTGAGAGCGTCGCTCCCTTCTGCCCCATCCTCCCTCCTGCAATAGGGACACCGAAATCCTAATAGCACCCCCAAAGGAGCAGGAGGCATCCAGTCCCCAAAGTTCCCTGCCCTCCCCTCTTCTATCCTTCTGCATGAGACGCAGGAGGAGTTCAGGAAGAAGGCAAACGGTCCCAAATCCACAAAGCCGAGGAGAGATCTCTCACAGCGTACCCCAAGAGCTAGCAATCTACTGAGGGCCTAGACACAGAACATGGCAGGGAGACTGACCCTTCTCTCTCTGTCCTTTTGCTGCCTTGGGATGATGCCAGCCTCCGGACAGGGACAGGTGGAGAAGGTGAAGGTGATGTTCACGCCCATGATATGCCACGTGCGTTGCCAGGGTGAGCGCTGCACCAACCACTGCGAGAAGGGAAACATGACCACGGTGTACAGCGATGAGCTCTCCAGCCGCAACAGAGAGCAGGGGTTCAGAGCCTGTAAGTACCCCCCTGTCCTTATTCTCAGAGGCGATGCTATGCTTTTATATATTATGTTCCAATGCGTGATGCAGCAATATTGTTATATGTGTAACTCATGATTTGTTTATACAGCATCAGCATGCAAATAGCATCTTACAGGCACATTGATCTCCTGGCCCAAAGAGCCTACACTCTAATGCTGGAGCTCAAAGCACAGAGAGGGGAAGCACAAGATTACTTGGGAATCTTCCACATCAAAGGCCTTTGACACAAGGCTACGGCCTCCACAGTGCTGCTTATCAGTAGAGCATAGTGTCAAATTGGACCTTGTGATAAATGACCAGTCTGATACGTGTGAGTGTGCTCACAAGTGATATCTTTATTTGCGGTGATAAATACTGGACTTCTTAGATTGAAGATCTATTAAAAGTCCCATCAATATTGTAACATTAGTAATGTGCGGGTGACTTTATACTGTCACGTTACGGTTCCATGAATTGTTTGTTGTATACCTGTGTCTTATTGTTGGTGTTATTTCTTAACAGAGAGAGGTGGAAAATACAGACAGATAGATGGAGCGATAGATGGAGAGAGATGGATGGAGGGATAAATAGGTAGAGCGATAGATAAATGGGGAGGTAGATGGATGTTGGGATAGATAGATAGATAGATAGATAGATAGATAGATAGATAGGTAGGTAGATAGGTAGATAGATAGGTAGATAAATGGAGAGGTAGGTGGATGTTGGGCTAGATAGATAGATAAATGGAGAGGTAGATGGATGTTGGGCTAGATAGATAGCTAGATAAATGGAGATAGATAGATGAGTAGCATGGGAGACCCCAGTTTGCATCACCTTGGGCAAATCACTTTAGCCACTGTGACTAGGGTAGGAAAGCGTTAGACCAAGTCCTTCAGGTCACTACCTGCCTATATTGCACTGCAGGGTATATTAACTGTAGTAGGTTGTTGTCGACAAGCAGAACAATGAAGATCGTTTAGATCAAATTCATTGAAAGCAGCGTCTTATTGAACGTTTAAAGCGGCCTGTGCCCTGAGCAGAGGAGAGAGGATGCCTTCCCGTTGGAGGGAATCTCACTCATTGTACGGAAAACGCACTCTGTGCAACAGTCTAACTTGTAGGGCAGTCTCATTGCGAATAAGTCATTGGAAGGTAGGCACTTTAATTTGGGGAGAGTCTCTTGCTATTCAGGGCAGTCTTATTACTAGGAAGTGTCAGAAATTGAAGGGCTGTCTCGCTCGGTGTAGGGCAGTCACATTACTACGCAGTGTCAGCCATTAAAGAGCAGTCTCGTTAATATGCAATGTCCCCAATGAAGAGGCAGTCTTATTCTGTGCAAGGCAGTCTAGCTCTGTGCAGTCTCATTACTAGGCAGCACCAGTCATTAAAGGGTAGTCTCGTTACTAGGCAGTGTCACTCATTAGAAGGCAGTCTTGTTCTGTGCAGGGCATTCTCTCTTTGTGCAGTCTCATCACTAAGCAGTGTCACTCTTTAAGAGGAAGTCTCGTTCTGTGCTGGGAAGTCTGATTACTAGAAAGCCTGTTTCATTGTCCACCAATCTCATCTCGTTTTTGGCATCAGTCTTCTCATTGACATCTGTGCAGAATCACGCTTTAACTTCAGAAAGTTTCCATGAGAATGTCACTTTTTTGATGCAAATCCCACAATCCGCTTGGATCCTGTGTATGACGCCGTCTCACCCCTGCATATACAGGGGAGGCGCGGTATGGCAGTGTTGTATGTATGTACACTGACATTGGCTTAAGTGCCAATCCTTTAGTGGAAGACTTAGCACAGCAGCGAGTGTGGGATATACACGCTTGCTGCTCTCTCTGTTCCATGCAAGGATGTAATGCGTGCGTTTGAAATAACAATCTAAGCTGCACACCTTTATGAATTATTAACCCTTTAACAAAAGGGGGTTGAGAATGGAGATACGCAGTAGATCTGCTTTGTCAGCTCATGGCGAGACAGGGGGTAAGACCACACCGGTGCTGAGCACTGGAACACCATGAGGAAAAGAGCGTAAAACCGGAAATTCCCATATCGTGTAGTAATTGGTTTAATAGCCACAATAAAACAAGAACTGTTCACAAAATGAAAAGGGCCGAAGTACCGCGAGTGCCAAATGCACATTAGGGGGACCAGTAGATAGATGATGGATAGATAGATGATGGATAGATAGATCGATAGATATAGTGGCCTTTAATGTGCTAGTAAACTGAGCAGTGCAGGGAGGGACATGTGCTTGAGTGCATGCAAGGGCCTGTTGCCATAACCACCCAGAGCGCTGATCTCAGCCTTGGCCCTCTCCTACTTCCGCCTTCCCCAGCGAGATCCGGCACGGTCGCCTTACCTACCAGACCCCACAGGCGGATATCCAACTGGTTACGGTATGAGATTTATTTCCAGCTCCGGACCCTGACCCGATATGAGATGCCTTAAACCGGAGGCAGAGTTTTAACCCCTTGGCTTCATGTTTACGATGACAGATACAATACAGTAATGGTTGGATTACCAGCTGAGCCGAATTTAGCCGGGCTGTCCCATAATCTGTAGGGAATGTTCCATCTCCAGCAGGACGTCCTGAATATGTTCATTGATGAGCTGCTGTGGACTGGAGATGTACACATGGAATAGTGAGAAGGGAGAGACAGGGAGGCAGGTCGCTCGCTCAACTCTTTACAAAGAGGCTGCAGAGCGGTGACTGCAGGGAAACAGTCCGCTACCAGCAAACATGGGGATCCCAGCATTCCTTCCTCAGCTCAGCTAACGAATTCTGGATGTGCGGTAAGATGTGTGGGATTGGTTATTGTTTTAGATTTATGCCCTTTGGCTCTAAAACGGAAAAACTATTAAAATACCTTCCTATATGAAACAAACGCTAAACGTGGTGCAGGGGGCTGTATGTGGCCCAGTACGTCACTTTATTACATGAACACACAGGACTTGTCAGCGGTTACCGCCTGTGAAATCTATTCGATCTCTGGCTTATAGGATTCCCTAGTGGCCTAGTGTACTGTCTATCCAAATTAATTTGCTGTATTAACCTCCCCTGTCTGTGCTGGGAGGCTGTTCCATGCACCCACTACTCTTTAAGTAAAGAAGGACTTCCTCATACTTCCCCTGAGCCTCCCCTGTTTCAGAGCAGGACCTTTTGTTCCAGCATTCCTCTTTCTATTTAAAATTCTTCCATCTTGCACCTTATTGATACCGTTCATATAGGTGAAAGTCTCTATGATATCCCCTTCTCCGCCCAGACCCGGGAATGTATAGGAGGGGTCTACATGGTTCCTTTTCAAAAGGGATGCAAGCCATTTTACTTTCTTCTTACTACATCCGATTGCTCCATTATTAGGGCCAAGTTAAAGCAGCTATCTTTCTATCATCTATCTATCTTTCTATACGTACACACACCCACACACACACTCACACACACACGTGTGTGTGTATATATATATATACGTTTTATATATATATATATATATATATATATATATATATGAAAAAAAGAGAGCGCAACCCCATAGCGCAAAATGAAATTTATTGGGAAAGGGAAATGAGAACAAGGGGATCAAGCGCACTTACAGAGTATAAATCAAAAACAAGCCATAGTGAATCATATCACCGCCAACGATGCAGGGAGATTAAACCTGAGCTGTGTCCCAGCAGCTTCCACTCCAGCCCCTCCGTCTTAGAATAAGAGATGTCCCGATGTAGATGAGGTGCTCACTGATAACAGCGCACAAAATAACATGCGACCCGGCCACGATCGTGTCGCGGAGTATATATATATATATATAAAATGGATGATAGAAAGATAGTTGCATTAACGTGACCCTTTTACACACCATAACTTTTTTAATGTCTGGTTATATAATATAATGGTGGGTAAAAAAGTGAGAACAACCCTCCACCGTACAGTGTACCGCACATAATAAATACCACCTGTGGGTACATTCACATGTCTCAGAAGTCTGCAGAGAGAGAGACAAACAAAGGAACAGTGGGCACACCTCAATTGGCTATTGGCAAAAGCTGGTACATGAATCATACAAATAGTTTAAAGTATACTTCACCCAAACTGAAGAATCCATGCAAAAGAAGACCCAGCACATTGCAGGTATGTGGCAAAGAAAAGTGTATTAATATTCACATAGATCAACGTTTCGGTCCCCAAAACAGGATCAGTTCAGGACATCAGGGCGGTGCCACACACACACACACACACCTCTCTTTTGTGTATGTGTATATATATATATATATATATATATAGAGAGAGAGAGAGAGAGAGAGAGAGAGAGAGAGAGAGAGAGAGAGAGAGAGAGAGAGAGAGAGAGAGAGAGAGAGAGAGAGAGAGAGAGAATAAGGTGCGCAAAATGTATACAAACAATAACAGAATTGTATCAATGGATGCTGCCACAATGTGTAGATTATACATGATAGCCAAAAAGTTTATAAGAAAAAGAAACAAAAGGCGCAAACCAAAAATATGTAGGTGGGAAATAGTTACAGTAGAAAACAGCAACAAAGACACAGATACAGGCGGTCCTCGGTTATCCAACGGGACCCGTTCTGGAAGAAGCGTTGGATAGTGACACCGCTGTAAAGCGAGTCCCATGTTAATCAGTGGCGGTGAGCGTCGGATAACGCATTCAGGCGTCGAAAAACGTCCCATAGGGTGGCATTGTAAAACGTTGGATATGCCATCCGTTGTAAAGTGACACGTTCGATAACGAGGACTACCTGTACCATGAAAGTCCATAAGGTAGTTCCAGGATGAGGGAAGACAATGTAGCCGTTGGTTAAAGTGTTTCAGGAGAAAATCCTGTCTTTGCTGCACGGTGAGCTGTGTAGCCTTGGGATCAGGTCTCCACGAGGAACGCCGTCGCTGGTGCTGCGCTCCGGATCCCCTCCTCCTAGATCACCAAGTCTTGCGATATTTTCGGCGAGGATGAAGTAGATACCCGGAAGAGTCCCCCGTTAGCTTAGGGAATTGATATTTACAGCCCTAATTGCCTTAATGAAGGCGTGACAGGGTGAATGAACGTCACAAGCCATATACCTGACAAACCTATGTTTAGGCTTACAGTCCAGCAGTGACAGGTTAAGTTTCAGTTGAGAAGGGGTGCTTAATTAGTCTGACCCCAGCTGCATAACCAAGGTGTTTTAAAAAAAAACCCAGGCTGTACACACATGCAGGCTAGCTGGTCAGGAGACAGGACTGAAATACTGAAGAGATTACTGCTATAAGGTCTGTTTTTCAAAGTACATGTGTGATGAACTGTCTGTGTCCTGCATGCTGAAGAGAAGCTGCCTTGTGTTCTATGCTGAAGAGAAGCTATTTTGTTTTTGTCTGCTGAAGAAAAGCTATTTTGTTTTTGTGTGCTGTATGTTTTTAAGGCTCAATAAATAAGCCTTATCAAGAGAACCCGCGTGTGTGGTTGCATGTACCCTGCAACAGAAGGCATGCAGCCATAGCTAGGTATATATAAAGTCAGTAGGAAGACTAAATGGAAAAGATCATGTAGTAGACCTAAACCCTACGCGTTTCGTCTAAAAATACTTCTTCAGACTTAACGAACTGCTACATTGTCTTCTCTCATCCTGGAACTACCTTATGGACTTTCATTGTATCTATGTCCTTGTAGGTGTTTTCTACTATTTTAGCTGTGAAATGCAACAAGCTTAACCTTGCAGGGGACCATGTTAAATGGTTTTGAAGCAAAAGGTGGCACTGTGTGCTCATTTGCATGTGATTTCCCAGAATCCCTTGCTGCAGTGGAAGCGCTGTGTTCTGGGTGATAATGGTGAAAGGCAGGGTTGCAGACCTGCCTAAGACATGCAGATGAGCATACAGTTATATTTTCATTTGATATATATATATATATATATATATATATATATCACGGCTATTTCCGGTGTATATATATATATATATATATATATATATATATATATATATATATATATATATATATATATATATATATATATATATATATACACATACAGCTATATATATGTATCTATACACATATACACATGCACACAGAGGTTGGCAGAGATCATGACACATTGTGCATTTCTCTGCACTCCCCTCCCACACTATGTAAGAACAGAACTGTAAATGACACAGCATGAGGTCTGTGTGCCAAGCACACAGTGTAATTGCTCTCTTACAAGCAGATAGAAAGGAGTGGAAACGGGACAGGATGGGGAGGTGCATCTGCCGCTCTGACAATATGATTGGACGGATGCCCATTATGTCATTTCTCTGACATGCCCGAAACATCTTTGAGCTCCCTAGCAATAAAAAAAAAAAAAAGCAAGAGCCCTCCCTTCCTCCCTGGGGCCCTATATAAGGAAAGCAGGTTGTAGGAGTGGAATGCAGCTCACGTGGACATTACACGGCAAACGCAATGCGAGTTTTCCATGGGTTCACTTCCTCGCCCATTGCTGAGCAATAATTTACTGGTATGGGCGGAATATCCCATCTGGAATGAGGGACAGGCTTCCTCTGAACGTGCTGCACTCAGCGGGAGGTCTAGAAACACTTCAACCGAAGGGCCCGGAGTGGTGGCCTGGCTAATCACACGCAGAACTGTTTATCTCTAGAACCAGATTGCTGGGAGAATTGTCAGCAGGGTGTCACTGCGCAGAACTAGGGGCAGAACACATGTTTTCTTGAGTCGCGGAGAATGGACAGATGAATTAACCCTTTCGCTGCAAGTGGCAATGCATTGCTGGCCCCTCTGGCAGAGAAAAGATTAATGAGAGCGTGATATGGATATATTTATTTTTTATTCTATTCTAGTGCAGACTGCATCCAGCGCAATATGAAATATGTGTGTGTGTATATATATGTGTCTTTAAAAGGTTCCTGTGGGAACCGAAACGTTGATATAGAAATAAACGTTATTCATTAGCCCAATTTTTCCTGGTTACTGCTGCGGCACAGTTTATTCGAGCATTTGCCCGTTCTGTGCCGCAGCAGTAGCCTGGCGCGCGCCCGAGTGTGACGGGCGCGCGCCGAAGCAGCGGAAGAGCGCCCTCCGATCGGGGCGCTCTCCCTCCCGCTGCCGGGTCCGCCGGGTCCCCCGGAACCCCCTGCCGCTGTCCCGCGATCGCGGGACACCAGGGCTCCCTCGGGGAGCCCCTGGACGCGCGTGCAGGGGGCGCACGCTCCCGAAGACGCGTGACCGCGCGTCTATGACGCGCGGCACGCCGAGGGGCGGCCACTAGCAAGCCGGGAAATCTCCCGGCTTGCGGATCTGGCCGCAGTGCAATTAAATGTGTCGCCAGTGTATATAACAGCAGAACCCCAGTGAATATAAATAGGCACTGATATCACTTTTACTGCAACTCCATGGAACATGATCCCCCGAAGTGGTTCCTCCTTGAAAAACCTCATGTAGAAAAGAAAGCACAGATGCGTGAAATAACGGGGCATTAACATGTTACTTTCATTGACAAACAACACGGGGTAAAGGAGAACTCACACTTTCCCCGCTGGTCAAAAGCAGAGAGTGACTTTGGGCGCACTCCAACCCTACTCCAGACTCGGCTCCTTGCTGTGTGCGTACCCGCGTGCGCGGCTTCCGCTTTCTGCGTCTCTCACTCGTGTCCCGGGTTGCCTTGCATCAGCCTCGCGTCAGCCGCTCGGGTTCTTGGTGGAGTGCGTACGGTGGCCTCTGCAGTCCAAAATGGACAGGATAAGAAAGGTTTAAGGCGGGAGAAGGCTTTAGAAGGGGGTAGCGAGAAGACATCCATTAGCAGAAGGCAAGAGTCGGGACGCTGTATAGCGAGAAATTAGGGCTGAGATGTAAGGAGGGGCAGAAAAGTGTAAAGCTGTCAAAGTGAGGAGGAGAATTGAGTGTGAGATGCGGGATTTGATCGGAAGCCAGGAGAGGGATTTCAGCAGGGGAGACGCGGAGACAGATTTAGGAAAGAGTACAGTGATTCTGGCAGCAGCGTTTAGGATAGATTGTAGGGGAGACAGGTGGGAGGCAGGAAGGCTGGACAGCAGGAGGTTACAGTAGTCGAGACGGGAGAGAATGAGGGCCTGTGTCTTTGTAATATTCCGGTGGGAAAATCGGCAGGTTTTAGCTACTTTTTGAATGTGAGAGAGGAGTCGAGTGTGACCCCTAGGCAGCGTGCTTGGGTTTCTGGGTGTATGATAGTGCTTCCAACACTAATGTGGAAGGAGGTAGTAGGGCCAGGTTTGGGAGGAAATATGAGGAGCTCTGTTTTTGCCATGTTGAGTTTAGGGCGGCGGAGGGCCATCCAGGATAATATAGCAGAGAGGCATTCAGAAACTTTGGTCTGTGCAGCAGGTGTAAGGTCAGGGGTTGAAAAGTAAATTTGTGTGTCATCAGCATAGAGGTGATATTTGAACCCAAGTGATGTGATTAGGTCACCTAGAGAGAGTGTGTAAAGAGAAAAGGTCCCAGGACAGAGCCCTGGGGTACCCTCACAGAGAGATCGATAGAGGAGGAGGAGGTGTTAGCAGAAGAGACACTGAAAGTATGATGGGAGAGGTAAGAGGAGATCCAGGATAGAGCTTTGTTATGAATACCAAGAGTATGGAGAATGTGAAGGAGAAGAGGGTGGTCCAGTGTCAAATGCTGCAAAGAGGTCGAGTAATATGAGCAGAGTGTAATGACCTCTGTCTTTGGCAGCATGGAGGTCATTAGTTATTTTAGTGAGGGCTGTTTCCGTGGAGTGAGCAGTGCGGAAGCCAGATTGTAGAGGGTCTAGAAGAGAATAAGTGGCAAGAAAGTGGAGCAAGCGAGAGAATATAAAGCTTTTAAGGAGTTTAGAGGCAAAAGGCAGGAGGGAGACAGGTCGATAGTTAGAAAAAGAGGTAGGGTCAAGCTTGCTGTTTTTGAGTAATGTCACATCACTCTCCCCCCCTGCATGTCACATCACTCTCCCCCCTGCATGTCACATCACTCTCCCCCCCTGCATGTCACATCACTCTCCCCCCTGCATGTCACATCACTCTCCCCCTGCATGTCACATCACTCTCCCCCCTGCATGTCACATCACTCTCCCCCCCTGCATGTCACATCACTCCCCCCCCTGCATGTCACATCACTCTCCCCCCTGCATGTCACATCACTCTCCCCCCTGCATGTCACATCACTCTCCCCCCCTGCATGTCACATCACTCTCCCCCCCTGCATGTCACATCACTCTCCCCCCCTGCATGTCACATCACTCTCCCCCCTGCATGTCACATCACTCTCCCCCCCTGCATGTCACATCACTCTCCCCCTGCATGTCACATCACTCTCCCCCCTGCATGTCACATCACTCTCCCCCCTGCATGTCACATCACTCTCCCCCCTGCATGTCACATCACTCTCCCCCCTGCATGTCACATCACTCTCCCCCTGCATGTCACATCACTCTCCCCCCCTGCATGTCACATCACTCTCCCCCCTGCATGTCACATCACTCTCCCCCCTGCATGTCACATCACTCTCCCCCCTGCATATCACATCACTCTCCCCCCTGCATGTCACATCACTCTCCCCCCTGCATGTCACATCACTCTCCCCCCCTGCATGTCACATCACTCTCCCCCCCTGCATGTCACATCACTCTCCCCCCCTGCATGTCACATCACTCTCCCCCCTGCATGTCACATCACTCTCCCCCCCTGCATGTCACATCACTCTCCCCCCCTGCATGTCACATCACTCTCCCCCCTGCATGTCACATCACTCTCCCCCCTGCATGTCACATCACTCTCCCCCCCTGCATGTCACATCACTCTCCCCCCTGCATGTCACATCACTCTCCCCCCTGCATGTCACATCACTCTCCCCCCCTGCATGTCACATCACTCTCCCCCCTGCATGTCACATCACTCTCCCCCCTGCATGTCACATCACTCTCCCCCCCTGCATGTCACATCACTCTCCCCCCTGCATGTCACATCACTCTCCCCCTGCATGTCACATCACTCTCCCCCCTGCATGTCACATCACTCTCCCCCCTGCATGTCACATCACTCTCCCCCCTGCATGTCACATCACTCTCCCCCTGCATGTCACATCACTCTCCCCCCCTGCATGTCACATCACTCTCCCCCCTGCATGTCACATCACTCTCCCCCCTGCATGTCACATCACTCTCCCCCCCTGCATGTCACATCACTCTCCCCCCTGCATGTCACATCACTCTCCCCCCCTGCATTTCACATCACTCTCCCCCCCCTGCATGTCACATCACTCTCCCCCCCTGCATGTCACATCACTCTCCCCCTGTATTTTACCCATTCAGTATGAGCAATGTGTGGCAGGCTAAGGTTGTGAGCGCACGCACGCGCCTCCACACCCCCCCGAGCAGCAGCCACCACCACCAGGGATCATCTCCTCACCTCAGGCAGCAGCAGTGGGCAGAAGGTGGCAGCAGTGGGCAGAAGGCGGCAGAATTGTCTGTCTGCAAGCAATCCTATGCTATGTGTATTTTTAGTTGTAGTCTTTAGTCTAGTCTTAATTAAATTAACTTACACTAACACTTAGGCATGACAAGACCCTGTTGAAAAAACCATCTGTGTGAATATGCCTCACATGTGCTAATTAAGGTGGTTGGGCTGAAATAAATTTTGTCAGGTGACTTATTAGGCCTTTATAAGAGCAACCAGAGCAGCCCTAGCTGTAAAAAGCAGGCCAAGATTCAAAGTGCCCAGTTTTAAGTGGCATGGTCGAGTTTAACAGGGAGTTCAACAGGAGGGAAACAAGGGGACTACAGAACAACTACGGACCCTCAATCCTGGATGTGAACTACGCTGGGAAGGTGGACATTTTCTATCCCAGACCACACATCTCAGCACTAAACTACTGCTGCCATGATGCTGCTACTATTTATATTTGCTCTGACCTCGCTTCTTTTCAAAATACACATTTCTTTCTACCAGCCCCATGTCTCCAACTCTATTCATATATCTCCATCTTCTTTACCCCTCAATAAAAAACACCCACACAAATCCTCTATTCACAACCGCTATCTACTCCTTCCTGCTGCTGGGGATCTCCCCTAAGCCTGAAGCCAGACATACACACCTGATCTCACCTACGCCTCCCAGCCATCTCTTCTCCTGTAAATGGTGTTAACCTTTTCATTTAACACCCATCTACAGCACTTATTCCCTCACCTGCTGTCTCTGTAAGTTTCCTCTCAAACCTCTTACGATTGTAAGCTCTTCGGGCAGGGATTTCCTTTCCCATTGTCTGATTTTTGCTGCACTTATTGTATTATTATAATTCCCTGTACTGTATTCTTTGTGAAGCGCTGAGTACACTTTTGGTACTATATAAATAAAGACATACAATACAGCAGCGGGCAGAAGGTGGCAGCAGCAGCGGGCAGAAGTGTGCAGGAGGCTTGAGGCGAGAAGACTGCACACGCTCTATAGCAGCAGGCACCGGAAGTGTCGGACTGCTAGAGCGCGCTCCTAGGGAGGAGGAGGAAGGGCGGGGGGAGAGGCAGGAAAGCCGTTGCCGGGCCGCAGTGCATGAGTGCGGGCGGCTCGGCGGAACCCCTGGGACTGTTCCGCGGAACCCTGGTTGAGAAACACTGCCTTATTCAGTTAGGAAGTCATGTGACTGGTGAGGTGATATTCTTGCTACAGCAAGACCTGCCCAGAGACTGGGGGCAGAAATATTAACACCCCCTGGGTATATAAGTTGGGGACCCTCCCCTTTCTCATTAGGTGAAGTCAGCCCTGGGGTGCAGTCAGTCCTTGGAGGTTCAGCTGGGTTAAGTAGGGCCCAGTTGTTCCAGAGTCCAGACCCCAGGGAGAGGGGTGAACCAGACTCTTAAGTAGGGGAGACCTGTGGTCAGCAGGAACATACTCCAGGAAGAGTGTTGCAAAAAGACTACACCAGCTGTGGTTTATACATAAAATTGGCTGCTGAGCCTGATCCCAACTAATATAGCGCTTCCCTGGTTGTTTTCTTTATTGTCCTTATTCAGCAAGGTTTGGGTACCTTGCATTGGAAGCTGCTTATGTGTTTGGATCATTTTGGTTCCGTCTGCCATTTTTTGTGCTATAACCACAATTAACCCCTCTCACTCCTAATGGTTCATGTCACATAACCTATTAATGGTATAAAAGTATATGTATTCATAGGATTTAACTACTCACATCATCAAGGTGGATTTTCGTTTCCATTCAATTTATATTTTAAATTTTTTTTTTTTTTTTTTTTTAATTACACTTGGATTTATTTAACAATCCATTTTACGGTGAGTGGTTTCAGGAACAGATCACCAGGCGCACAAATTTTTCTTTTGTTTGCTTTTACACCAGCTGTGCAGGGTCGTCTCTCACGGCAGGGCTAGAAGGCAGCCTAAGTGGGCTGCAGGTGTGTTCTGGGAAGTGACCAGAGCGGGACCAGGCAGGGCAACAAGGCTTCAGAAGGAAGATGAGCCACTACTAGTTTCATGATGAGAGGTATAGCCATCTACAATTCCTTGTATGCTGAAAACCCGTCCTGTTTATGAAGAATGTGTTTGTATCAGCGTTGTGTTCTTATGGGTAAAGTTAATGCGTGGTTACACTACTGCCTGCGAGTGTTTACTCATAGACTATAGTTCCTGTGAGGGGTAACCCTTGCCTCTGGCTGGGCCCTTGCAGGTGGAGGTGCTGCCGCATCATACCCCAAGCTCCCCCAGTGCGGAGGCTCAGGCTCCAGATAATACCAACAGGTGAGCACCAAGAACATCGCCTACTGTATCCTGCTCCGCGGGATAGGGGTGTTACATAAGTGGGCATCTTATGAAAGTACTGTATAAGGACAAATTATTTCTTGTAGCGGGTGATCCCATGTATGTATGTACGTATATCTTTATTTATATAGTATCATTCACAGCAGTGACACACGTGGCATAATAGAACGAAGGGCTTCATGCCCTGCACCGAATAGCTTACAATCTAAGTGGTATGTAGGGAGAATTTACAGAGACAATAAGGGGGTGTTATGGTAAGTGCGTATACATGGGGTCATGGTAAATGCATATGAGATGTATATTATCAAGCTTCGTTAAAGAGGTGTGTTTTAAGATGGGCCTTAAAGGTGGAGAGAGGGTGACAGTTGGATATTAAGGGGAAGGGCATTCCATACGTGTGGGGCAGTAAGTGAGACGTTTTAGGTGGGAGAGGGTGTTGCATAAAAAAGGGGTACAGAAAAGATATTCTTAAGCAGAACGCAAGAGTCGGGCAGGTGTATAACGAGAAATTAATGCTGAGATGTAAGGAGGGGCAGAGGAATGGATAGCCTTAAAAGAGAGGAGGAGAATGTTGTGTGTAATACAGGGATTTAATAGGAAGCCAGGAGAAGGATTTCAGCAGGAGAGAGTAAAGTGATTCTAACAGCAGCGTTTAGGATAGATTGTAGGGGAGACATGTGCAGGAAGGCCGGACAGTAGAAGGTTACAATAGTCAAGATGGGAGAGAATAAGGGCATGTATTAGCATTTTGGCAGTAGAGCAATAGAGGAAAGGGCGTATCTTTGCAATGTTATAGTGGAGAAATCGACAAGTTTTAGTTACATTGTGAATGTGAGGGAGAAGTCAAATAAGACGCCTAAGCAGCGTGCTTGTGATACTGGGTGTATAATAGTTCTGCCAACAATAATGTAGAAGGAGCAGTGTGTCCAGGCTTGGGAGGAATTATGAGGAGCTCCATCTTTGACATGTTAAGTTTGAGTTGGCGGAGAGCAATCCAGATTGATCTACCAGAGAGACATTCAGAGACTTTGGTCTGTACCGCCGGTGTGAGGTCAGGGTTTGAAAGGAACATTTGTGCATCATCAGCATAGAGGTGATATTTGAACCCAATTGATGTGATAAGGTCACCTAGAGAGTGTGTGTGAATAGAAAAGAGGTCCCAGGACAGACCCCTGGGATACACCCACAGAGGGACAGACAGAGGAGGAGGTGTTGGCAAACGAGACACTGAAAGTACGATAGAAGACATAAGAGGAAATCCAGGATAGAGCTCTGTTATGGGTACCAAGAGTAGGGAGAATGTGAAGGACAAGCGGGTGGTCTACAGTATCAAATGCTGCAGAGAGGTCGAGAAATATGAGCAGAGTGTAATGACCTCTGTCTTTGGCAGCATGAAGGTCATTAGTTATTTTGGTGAGGGCTGTTTCGATGGAGTGAGCAGCGTGGAAGCCAGATTGTAGAGGGTTTCGGAGAGAATAGGAGGTAAGGAAAGGTAGCAAGCAAGAGAATACAAGACGTTCAAGGAATTTAGAGACAGGTAGGGTCAAGTTTGCTGTTTTTGAGTAAGGGTATAACTGTTGCATACTTGAAGGAGTTTGGAAAGGTTCCAGAGCTGAGGGAGTTGTTGTGTGTAGGGATTAGATTGGGAGCAATAAATTTGAAGAGATGTGATCAAGAGGGCAAGTGGTAGAGGTAGAGGAGGAGATCAGCAGCAACAGTTAGGAAGAGGAGTTTTAGAATATGAGGAGGATACGGAGGGGATGCCTTGCAAGATGGAATCCACCTTTGTCTTGAAATAGTCAGCAAAGTCCTGAGGTGAAATGGAGGAAGACAAAAAGGTAACAGACGATGGTCTGAGTAGAGTTAAGGACAGAAAAGAGGCTGCATTGGTTAGACTTGTGAGTGTTGATTAGTGTTGATTAGTGAATAAAAGTAGATTTGTTTAGGCTTGGAGAGGGCAGAGTTGAAACAGGCTATCATACATTTGTAGTGAAGGAAGTCTGCGAGAGATTGAGATTTCTTCCAGAGGCGTTCAGAGGAGCAAGTGCAGGAGCAGAGCATACATGTGTGGCAGTCTTGTCAGGATCTGGGGTTTGAAGGGCGAGAACGTCAGAGAAAAATAGGGGCATGTAGATCAAGAGAGTAAGCACAGATCAGCACTGCGATAGTGCACAGAGGTCATACAAAATAGGAAAACGAAGGAGGAGAAAAGCACTTACCCAATAGCACAGGCTGAAGATCTCTGTGCAGAGGATGGACAATGTGAGGGACACAGGAAAGGGGACTTAAAGGCAGCAGGGGCTTCAGAGCCTATTCCTCAGTGTGTCCCCTCTGCTGACATCTCCACTTTATCAACTCACTGTGTGGATCCCATTAAAGTCTATGGGGATTGTCATGGAACAAGTAAGCCCATTTTTGCTCTCACTGTTCACCCCCCTCCCCCCTTTGTTTGCAGCTTCTGCCTGTCAGTTTCTTATTTTCAGCTGCATGTAGTTTGCACACACACACTGCCTGTGTGATATGTTACAATGTTGCATTCCCTGCCTCTGGGCATGTAATCAGTGAGTTGCTACAGCAGCCTCTGAGATCTCTCCTAGAATGGGCTATTCTGCCCTTTCCCCTGTTTTGCTGACAGATAGCCTGTCCCAAGACTATTCCTTTTACCAAGATTCCCCTAAACTTCTTTTTGATTCCAGACTTGGCCGAGTGAGTACCTTCCTGTCACACTCCCATGGCAAAGCCATCTCTTTCTACCTGCTCCTAACTACAAACTCACAACTACACAACATCCACAAGAACCTGTATTCACTGCTGCTTCTTCAATAAAGTGAAGGAAATATTATAGGACTTGGTGTGATTTGGAAAGGGGGCTGAGTTAAGCTATCTGGGGCTATTCACACATCACACGTGACCCTGGCTTCAGAATATTAGAAAGAGGACCGTGTGTTTTGGGAACACACAAAGAAGCTGCTACTCACAGCCTTTATGCTAGACAAACAGCAGTCTCCCACCACCACAGTACAAGCATACTGCTCCACATTGATACACAGAGCCATCAGCCTTTAGACACAAACTTGCAGCAGCCTTTAAACAGCATGCAGCTTACACAACTTCTGCAACAGTACAAGCAAGCAGCTTACACTGCACACAACCTGCAGCTCACACACAAGGCATCAGCACTGCAGTCAGACTGCACTATACACAGAACTTTGATTGCTCTTTTCTGTCTTTGAGTCCACCCTCTGCACAGCCTGACAGTGAGGAATTACCATCTCACCTAACCCTGCGCACGTTCCAACGGCTAGCGCCACCAAAGGCCACACCACCGGGCACCGCCAGAACACAGGTCAGAGCCACCGGACACCTTTAAGTACAGCTACCCCTACGCTTACTTCTGCAGGGCACCTACCAGCACTATCCGAGTCATCCATCACTGACGCAGGTAACAGACCTCGCCACACGCATTGGCTAAAGGCCTACACACACCTGCAGCATGGCAGAACTCAGATCCTCACCAAACACCATGCAGGAGAGTGATCACTCAGACACAAAGACCGCTGCGCAACTGCAACAGGCGCAGGCAGAAGCAAGGCCTAAACGGACAGTCACACTGACACAAAAGGCCCGCGAAAAATATGAGACTGACATTGAAGCGCACCGCGCTAAATTAGAGAAGGCCTGGGAAATAACCACACATGGAATACGCAATGTCGCCGGCGCTGGCAATTATGTACAACAGCTTGAGCAGGCAATAACTCAAAGATAGATCACTCATGCTACGAAGGGCTGTCAGAGGCATACGTTACTTACATGACCAGGGCTAACACCGGCGAAAGCCTGCAAGAAAGAGACTTACAGCATAATATCGACCTAAGACGTGACAGCCGCGTGCGAACCTCTATCACGGAAGCCGAGATTAAGAGAAAAGACCTTTTGCTGGAGACCGCATCACAACGCTCCAGCACATCCAGGCGCTCATCAAGGTCAGCTAAGTCAGCGCAATCTAACGCGTCTATCGCAAGCGCAAGCGTTACCAAGGCGCGGGCCACCGCAGAAGCCGCATGCGCTAGGGCTGAATATAGTCAGAAAGAGGCAGCCGTGAAGGCAGAGAGAGCGCGCATAGAAGAGCAAGAGCAGACTGCCGCAGCCACTGCGCGTAGGAAAGCCAAATTTGATGCGGAAATAGAGGCACTTGGTCAAGAGAAAGAAGCCGCCGCTGCCATAGCTCAAGCTGAAGTCCTAGAATCAGCCGCGCAACAGGACGGCGGGGAGCAACCATACAGACGGATAATCTCAGAGGACCCAGTCCAACGCACTGAGGACTATGTAAGGAGCCTCTTCAGCATAAACACCAGCGCACCATCTCAACACGACGGGAGTGACTTGCTAGGTCCACGTGGAGAAGACGCTGTTCCTTCAAGGGTACACGCTACCTGGGTGTCACGGGAACTTGTGAGAGGTCTATAATAATACACTACCAAAAATATCTCTGGGTTGAATTGAACATGACTTAGATATGATAAAATATAGTTTATTCCTTAAATAAGGTGAACACACAAGATATACAAATAACAGGCAAAATATACACTTACTTAGGGTTGGACAAGAAAGCAATCAGGATACAGGATTGGCAATTTCTTCCACAATACAGGTTCAGATGTAGACATCACGAAAAGACACGAAGAACAACAGAGTATAGGCTGGACACTGGTTTATATGCAATCTCCAGGCTATACCTTATTATTGAGTGTAGGCCATTGGGTAACAATTACCTGCACCCAATCTCTCCTTGCCACCTCACCTGAGGGGCACCGTAATACCTGCCCACTGGGTGGGTATTATTCTAATCAGGGGGCTTAATTTCTCAGTCCCCCTCCCACAAGCCTGGCGTCTTCAAGTCTAGCTTGGCCAGGACACCCTTCGTCCAAGGTGTGAATTATAACACTTAGTATCAAGTACCCATGTCCTGCATTCCATTGTGCTCACATACACAAGCAGGGTGGGGAGTCTTTGATCAGGAGTTTATGATTGACCATTTGTCTCCCATTCCGGATCATTAACATAGCAGATGGGCTCTGAGTTTTCATACCAGACCCAAAATACAATTCATAATTTAATACCTTCACATATTAAAATAATCCGTTCTGCTGGGCCCAGTGGGCTGATACTTGCCACTCCCTCATGCCGGAGGGGATTCTCCATAGTGGCCAAGTTTCAGCTCTCTGCGACCCCCAGAACCAGAGATACACAAATGCAGTTTAAAACACTTTTTTAATACAGGATTCTTCGCTTTAAAAATGAATCTCTGTTTTTCACTCTTTTCCCATTGAAATCAACGGGCTCCGCCACCATAGGCTTTTAATGGAGCAATTCCGCCGTTGAAGTGAATAGGTTCCGCCGCCATAGACTTTCAATGGGGAAACTCCGCCATTGTAGTCTATGGGGAAAACCACGAATATTTACAGTTGCCCACACTCCGTCTGGTTGGTCGGAGAGGGTTGGAAGTGGCCATGCATTCATGCCAGAACCGTGGCTACATGCGACCCAAATCCCTGCCCTCTGGTCCTCCCAGAACCGGAGATATGGACTTACACTTTTTACAGTTTCGGACTTTTCCCCATTGGAGTGCGACCCGTTACGGGGGTCCCTCATTCCCGGACCCGATGGGGGTCGTGTGTGGGGATGCCTAGGGGCAAAAGAATTTTATTTCTAGGTGCCCTAGAACTTAAGGTTCCCACGCCAATCGCTGTTGAACTTGAACTTAGTGATAGAAGCTCTTTTCAAAGACATTGTATCCGCTTTTGCGGTCTGCGGTTTGGATGGCTGCCAACCTGTTTCTGGAGGTCGGTGTCAAGGAATCCCCATTGAAGTCAATGGCCCATTGACTTACAATGGGAAACCGCCGCGCCTCATCTCGGACGCCACCTGCTGGTCTTCGCTGGAAACAGGTCCAAAACTGCCAGATCTGCCATTGGAATGCATAGAGCTGCAATGGCTACCTATGGAAGGCTGCAAAATGGAGCCTGAAAAGGCGGGAACAGGGAACAAAGGGCTATAACCACTGAATTAACATTAACCCCTTCCCTCCCGCATCAACCCCAGTGTATGTGTTGGTGCAAACACTGGGATGAGAACAATACACATTTACAGGGACATATACATTTGGATTCTGAAGCAGGGTAAAACCCATTACTGGACCGCAATCCAGTTAACCCCTTGCTTCCCAAGTGAGAGCAGGGGGTGGCCAAATGGGGTGTAACCCCTTTAATACTGGGCCAAACCCCCTCTCCCATGACACTGGGATAGCCACAGCCTCAACAGTGATCCACACGCCAGCGTGCACACGGATGCACTACAACAGGCTCGCAATCGAGGTACACCCACACGGGACAACACAGCCCCTCACACTGACCAGCAGTCATCAGCAGTCATCACGCGTCCACCCCAAGGAAGAGGCGACCGCAAGGACCCTCCCGTTTACTACCTCAGAACGCGACCAACACACCGATGCCTCAGGCCTGACAGACATGGGCAAGTACATGATCCGGCGTGACATGGTGCAAACAGGACTTACCAACTTTGACGACCGTCCTGAGAACTACCGAATGTGGAAATTCACGTTCAAGGACGCAGTCAAGAGCCTGGGATTCTCAGCAAGGGAAGAGCTCAACCTGCTATCCAAATGTCTGGGGAAAGAATCCAGGGAGCACACGAAGAGACTCGGGGCAGCAAACGCGAACCACTCCCAAGTAGGTCTCGACCTAGTATGGGAAAGGCTAGAAGAGTGTTACGGTAGCCCCGAAGCAGTCGAAGATTCGCTCTTCAAGAGAGTCGACAGCTTTTCCAGGATCACAGCTAAAGACTACTCGAAGTTACAAGAGCTCGGGGACCTGCTGCAAGAGCTGGAGTTTGCAGGAAAAGACCATTCCTTAACGTCCTAGACTCAGCTCGCGGAGTGAGACCATCTTGGAGGAGCTACCTTACAACCTCCAAGAAAGATGGATTTCACAAGGCTCCAAATACAAAAGGGAGAAGCAAGTCGCCTTCCCTCCCTTCTCATTCTTCTTGAGCTTCATCCGCGAAGCGGCAAGGACAAGGAATGATCTCAGTTTCATCTTGGGTGCGCAAACTACACACAGTGCAAGCAGCCTGAGGAATGAGAGACCAGTGGCGAGATACGGTAACACTCAAACACCCATCTCGGTCCACAGGACGGACGTGTTCCCCACGACCCAAACTACTCCCGATCAGTCCGTCGCCGGAGACGAGAAACCAAGGGACCCAAACAGGGAATGTCCCATACACAAGAAGCCACACCCACTTAACATATGCTTTGGGTTCAGGATGAAGTCCCTAGAGGAACGCAAGAAGTTACTCGGAGAATTCGGAGTCTGCTTCAGGTGCTGCGACTCCACGACTCACCTAGCCAAAGACTGTAAAGCGGATATCAAATGTGCAGTGTGCAAAAGTGACAAGCACGTAACATTGCTACATCCAGAGGCGCTGACACTCCACCAACTCAACAACCCATCCTCCATAGCGGAGCATGGCGGGGAGGAAGGAGAGCCAACATCTGTCACGTCTCAGTGCACCGAGGTTTGCGGAAAAGGACGTGACAAAAAGTCCTGCTCCAAAATATGCCTTGTCGCAGTGCACCCCCAGGGACAACCTGAGAAGGCTATCCGGATGTATGCAATCCTCGACGATCAAAGTAACAGATCACTGGCGAAGACGGAATTCTTCAACTTATTCAACGCACAAGACAATGCCTCACCTTACACCCTCAGAACCTGTGCAGGGTTAACTGAGACCACAGGGAAAAGAGCGAATAGCTATATCATACATTCAGTGGACAACAGAGTGAAGATAGCTCTCCCCACACTCATCGAGTGCAACCACATGGTGGCAAACAGGGATGAGATTCCAACTTCAGACGTGGCACGCCATCACCCACACCTCAGAGGAATAGCCAACTACATCCCACCGGTACAACAAGGCGCCAAGATCTTGCTGCTGCTCGGTAGGGACATCCTGAGGGTGCACAAAGTCCGTAAACAGTGCAACGGACCCCACAACGCTCCATTCGCCCAAAGACTTGGCCTAGGATGGGGGATAGTGGGCAACGTGTGCACTGACAAAGGGCACGGACCAGACTATGTTGATGCCCGCAGAACAGTGGTAACAGAATGTGGACACACATCCCTCTCCAAACCATGTCTTGGTCATCTCCTAGTGACAGGAGGGCCAAGTGAGGAGAAGAAACAAGGCCATACCCCTGAGATCAATAAAACCATCTTCGCATCAGGGGAATGTGACAATGGCCTAGGATCCAGTAGTCCAGACCACCATGGATGATGAGTCAACTCCACTCAAGGAAGAAAGTAACTTCCTGAAAGTGACCAACAAAAGGATCGTCCAAAGGAAAAGAAACAATCGAACGGTCCCCCTGCGAGCAATTGGACAGCTAAGACGTACAGTCATTCCTCTCCGCAAAATACCAAGTGGCAAAGCAGCCAGCTGCCACGGCTGGCATAGCCGCAAAAAATTGCGCCCTGCAGGTGAAACCAGAGGGGCAAAAAGACTGTCCTCTCACACGCCTAAAAAGAGTCAGTCGCAGAGAAATTCCACAAAGGGATTTGCAAGGACAAAAGAGACTGTTCTTCATCATGTCCAGGGAGAAAACAACCTCCTGAGGGCAGGTAACAAAGAGACACAAAGGTGTATCACCAAAATACGTGGAGACGTTCTCGTGCAAGAGGAATGCACCGATGACTTAGGGTGGATAGCGTTCCAGACAACAAGAGATGACCACACTATACCCAGACTTGAGCTATGTGGCACAGTATCAGCGGTAGAACTGGCAGAACCCATCAAAAACGAAATGGACTGCAAACCAGATGCTGTCAGGCTCTACACAGATAACAAGGTGGTACTGGGTTGCATAGGCAACGAGAGTGGAGGATTCTACGTATACGTGGCCAACCGCATAGAAAGAATTAGGAAGCCAACTCAACCAGAACAATGGTACCATGTACCCACAGACCAAAATCCTGCAGACCATGCCACCAGATCAATGTTCGCAGCGCAACTCCAGAACACGTCGTGGCTCACAGGACCAACGTTTCCAATGCCGTACGCCATCAGCCTCAGTTGAACTTGTGGATCCAGAGGAGGACATGGAGTCAAGGCCTCAAGTTATTTATTTATAAAATATTTTACCAGGAAGTAATACATTGAGAGTTACCTCTCGTTTTCAGGTATGTCCTGGGCACAGAGTATCCGTGTTACTCACGAGTATACGGCCCAGAAACGCCCTCAGAAGATTCTTTGCCATCAGAGGACCAGTCAGACAAATATGCTCCGATTGCGGAACCAATTTCGTTGGGGCACGCGAAGGATTACAAATAAGCACTAAACAGTGCCAGAGACTTTTGCACAAAGACATTGTGGTGCAACCAGCTAACCTGGAGCGGTGCTTCCACCTGTCCTCACTTACCAGAAGATTTTGGCCAAAGTACTTCGACGCCAGTGGAACCGGCCGGTATCGCCTCGTTATGTGGACATGGACTTTGCATTATTATGTTATGTTTGTTTGCATTGCACATATGTTCCACATATTCAAGTTATATAGTGGTATCTCCAGATACCAGACGGGGAGTGTCATGGAACAAGTAAGCTAAATTTTGCTCTCACTGTTCACCCCCCCCCCCCCCCTTTGTTTGCAGCTTCTGCCTGTCAGTTTCTTATTTTCAGCTGCATGTAGTTTGCACACACACACACTGTGCCTGTGTGATATGTTACAATGTTGCATTCCCTGCCTCTGGGCATGTAATCAGTTGCTACAGCAGCCTCTGAGATCTCTCCTTGAATGGGCTATTCTGCCCTCCCCCCTGTTTTGCTGACAGATAGCCTGTCCTAAGACTATTCCTTTTACCCAGATTCCCCTACACTTCCTTTTGATTCCAGACTTGGCTGAGTGAGTACCATCCTGTCACACTCCCATGGCAAGGCCATCTCTTTCTACCTGCTCCTAACTCCAAACTCACAACTACACAACATCCACAAGAACCTGTATTCACTGCTGCTTCTCCAATAAAGTGAAGGAAATATTATAGGACTTGATGTGATTTGGAAAGGGGGCTGAGTTAATGCTATCTGGGGCTATTCACACATCACACGTGACGCTGGCTTCAGAATAGGGATAAAGGAAGGAGCTATCATTACAAGGAGCCTGTTGCTTCCAACTTCTCTGATATTCTAGAGGGATTAAGGGTTAAGTGTCCAGCGGCTGACAAAGCCCCTCTAACATTACGTTATACCTGCTATTTCGGGACTGTTGGAAACAATAATAAACTTACAGAGAGAACTTGGCCTGCCAAGGATACAATGTTTGACATTCTGTCTCTCCTTGAATCTGGCTTATTACAGTATAGAAGTTTTAATTTCATCCTCCCACCTCCCATTTGAAGTCACAAACAAATTCCTTTTCAAATCCCTGCTCTGCCAAAGCAAAGGAGTCAACGGTTGATGGTCTATAGGTGACCGCTTTGCCTGCTAAGTTGCTTTCCCCCTGTCCCTATGTCTCGGATATTAGTTTGTTATCCCTATATGGCAGTGGCTTTAGGATGCATGCATTATTAGTCCCATACATAAAGCAAATGAAAGTAAAAACTTGCAAAATAGTGCAGACACAATGAAAGTCTAGTCCTGTTAGCTGCCCATGTGTATAATTAATAACGTGATCCTGAGGCCTCGGTCCCGCTGCGCTCGTTGGCGTGGGCGGCGGGTCGCGAGTTCCCCACCAGCAGGGGAATCCTCGCGAGCCGGTCCCGGTCCCCACTGGCTGCACAGCTGATTACACGCTGTAGCGCGTCAGCCGCTGGAGACACCACAGAATGGTGTTTCCTAGCGTTGACGCGTGACGTGTGTGGCTGTGAGCCAATGGGGAGGGGAGGCTTCGGGAGGAGGAGAGGCTTCGGGGAGCGGGGAGGAGTGTGGAGTGAAAGCAGGTGAGTGCCTGTCTGTGTGTGTGCCTGAGTACGTGCGTGCCTGTCTGTGTGTGTATGTGTGTGCCCGAGTGCGTGAGTGCCTGCCTCTGTCTGTGTGTGTGTGTGTATGAGTGCGTGAGTGCCTGCCTGTGTGTGTGTGTGCGCGCGTGTGTGTGTGTGTGTATGAATGAGTGTCTGCGTGTGTGTGTATGAATGAGTGCCTGCGTGTGTGTGTTTAAACTTACTTTCCAGCTCCAGCCCGAGTCCGTGGAGGGAGGGGGGGGGAGAGTAGCGGGTCCCTCCGCTCAAGCCACGCCCCCCTCCCTGTCAAACCGCCCACCTCCCGCTCCGGCTCCCGCTCCCTACAGACCGCAGATCGCGGTCTGTGTATCTCAGCGCACCGCCTGTCAGCAGCGCAGGTGCACTGACTCTGGGAGCGGGGCCTTAGCCTAAGACTGGGCTTTGCTAAGCTTCTGACTTGTTTTATGTCACATGGTCCTCTTCTAGACCTGCTATCCCCTGAGATCCAAGCTAGTCTACTCCCATTCACCTCTCTAATCCAGTCTAAATTTGTATTGCTCCTTATCAAACCCGACCTGACAGCCAAACCACCCTTCACTATACTGTATGTGGTTATATCCCAGACCAACTATCTTTGCCTCGTTGCCCTAACTACTCTTCCTCCATCTGCCTCCTGACTCAAACAGATCTTCTATCTTCAAACCTACCTCTCTGTTGTATGTATTGTATGTCTTTATTTATATAGCGCCATTAATGTACATAGCGCTTCACAGTAGTAATACACGTGGTAATCAAATAAATAACAGATAATATAAATAACAGATCATGGGAATAAGTGCTTTAGACATAAAAGTAACATTAAGGAAGCCCTACACCACTTGTCCCTATACCCAAACCAACCTACCCCTCTCAAGCTCTCCCTCTCCATCTTCAGTCCACCCAAAGCAAACCAAAATTCATCTACTTCCCCATAAGAGCCAGTCTACTTCATTTGCTTTCCCATGAAAATCTGTCCCTACTGTATATTTAAGCAATCCAACCATAGGCTGCTTCCCTCACCAAACCTAGTCTATCTGTTCCTACATTCAAACCAAAGTACATTTACCTGTCCTAGAGTCACGCTACCCTTTCTTTCTTTCCCACACCATCAAACTCTTTATCGACCAAACAGTCTTCATCCATATGCATCTTCACTCACCTAACTTGTATTTACATATCCCCACCTTCTCAAGCCAGCTATATTCAGTAATACTGTAGGTGTATAACCCCTCTTTATTTCCCTAGATCAGCGTTTCCCAAATGGTGGGTCGCGACCCGGCACCGGGCCACGGCACCAAAATTGCCGTGTTGCAGCGAGGCTGGCCACGCGGTGTCTTCCGTCCCCCCTGCTCAATTTTTAAAAAATGGTGGCGATTCCCCCCGCGGTCCCGCGCGCTTGCGCAGGGCCCGCTCCCTTCCTCCCCCCCGCTTCCAACGTGGGACGGAGGAGGAAGTACCAGCTCTTTTGCGGCCCGCACCTTACGTGGGACGGAGGGGGAAGTACAAGCTCCTACTGCGGCCCGCTTCCCCCCGCAGCCAGCTTCCCGAGCTCACCTCCCGTGGCACCCCCTCCTGAGCCCACCTCCCGTGCCCCCCCTCCCGAGCTCACCTCCCGTGGCACCCCCTTCCGAGCCCACCTCCCGTGCCCCCCCCTCCCGAGCCCACCTCCCGTGCCCCCAAGCCCACCTCCCGTCCCGGGCAGCAGGGGATATCGAGGGCAGCAGGGGAAAGCGTCCGGCGGCAAGGTAAGTCACCCCACCCAGTCACTGCCTCCCACCCAAGTGCCCCTGGCCCCCCCCTCCCTCCCACCCAAGTGCCCCTGGCCCCCTCCCTCCCACCCAAGTGCCCCTGGCCCCCTCCCTCCCACCCAAGTGCTCCTGGCCCCCTCCCTCTCTCCCTCACACCCAAGTGCCCCTGGCCCCCTCCCTCCCACCCAAGTGCCCCTGGCCCCCTCCCTCCCACCCAAGTGCCCCTGGCCCCCTCCCTCCCACCCAAGTGCCCCTGGCCCCCTCCCTCCCACCCAAGTGCCCCTGGCCCCCTCCCTCCCACCCAAGTGCCCCTGGCCCCCTCCCTCCCACCCAAGTGCCCCTGGCCCCCTCCCTCCCACCCAAGTGCCCCTGGCCCCCTCAGCCCCACCCAATGGCCCCTGGCCCCCTCCTTCCCTCCCACCCAAGTGCCACTGGCCCCCTCCCTCCCTCCCACCCTAGTGCCCCTGGCCCCCTCCCACCCACCCAAGTGCCCCTGGCCCCCTCCCACCCACCCAAGTGCCCCTGGCCCCCTCCCTCCCACCCACCCAAGTGCCCCTGGCCCGCTCCCTCCCACCCACCCAAGTGCCCCTGGCCCCCTCCCTCCCACCCACCCAAGTGCCCCTGGCCCGCTCCCTCCCTCCCACCCAAGTGCCCCTGGCCCCCTCCCGCCCTCCCACCCAAGTGCCCCTGGCCCCCTCTTTCCCACCCAAGTGCCCCTGGCCCCCTCCCTCCCACCCAAGTGCCCCTGGCCCCCTCCCTCCCACCCAAGTGCCCCTAGATGTATTAATATGTATATACTAGGGTGGGGCCACCTCCCCTATACATAGGAAACCAGGCGGGGGTCAGACGTTGTAGCGGAACATGCATCTTTTGAATAACAACACTTCATGTATGAGGAACATAGAAATACATGCAGTGACCTTCCGAATCTGAGGACCATGAACAGTAAGAATAGTAATGTGCCCCACTGTGCAATTGTCTTAGTGTCTCTTACTCAGTCCTGGTGGTCCAGGTGCTAGCTATTGGGCCACTGTTGGTGCCGGCACAGCATTGGAGCTCGATTGGAAGTATGGGTGTATTAGTAGGTTCAAGTCTGTTACTTCGCAAAGAATCGTGGTAGCTTTGTATGCTGAAAAGGATACTGAAGTGTCGTAGGGTTGATCGCCTGTTTGTGGTTCCACTTGGTCTACTCCCAGCTTCGTAACCCCAGCTTACACGGTTTCCCTTTACTTAGATGATGTACTCTCCTGGATCGTACTCACTACCTCCGGTACATGTTGTTCTGTCAGACTAGGAAGGTCCCTTCTACAACTCTGTATCACTCATGGTGCTCCTCTGGACAGGTTATCACTCCTCACGTGTTCCTCTCTCCCTATATCCCTCCTAAACCTCCATCTGTGATGTCATCCTCCTTGGTATCCCATGATCTCCATACTTTCCTTGGTTCACAGTCATTGGCCGGATGGCATGTCTATCAACATACCTGTGTGTTTATAAGGTTATTACAGGTGTATAGTGTCTGTCTGCATAGTCCAGCGCCTATGGGTATATTAAACCCTTCACTGCCAGGGCAATGCGTGGCTGTCCCCTCTGGCAGTAGAGGGATTAAACAAAGCAGGTGCCTGGCTGCTGTCCAGGGCTTTCAAAGCAAAGCTAGCAATGGTATGAACCTTATCTGATTACATCCAGACTGGCCATTAGTCACTGAGATTACCAGCTCTCAAACCTCTCAGCTGCGATTCTAGTCAGCATGTGAACACAATGTCTGTGAATTTCACACTGGGTTCTGACTTGTCCCCTGATCACGTTTTATGCTTGGAAATAATACCCTGCATTTGTAAGGCTACCTTTCACTTCCAAAGTGCATTACATGTGTTATAATTCAGAGGGATTCAAGCTGCTAACTCTGGGGTGGTATCTTTACAGTACAATATCGGGTTCTCGAAGAAGAAAGAAGTCTTCACAAGTCTCTGTTCCAGCCCAAACTCTCGGGGTTAGCAGCGCGTCACCGCCGGAACAGCAGATTCAGGTCTCGCTCAGGGCATTCAATATCTCCCGAGTAGTATTTCTAGTTACACTTACATCCTATTCACATTTGTCTCCTAATAAGTATCCACAGCTATACTTAAATTATACCTATATTTCCTTTTAGCTGTACCAACAGCTATACTTAAATCATACCGATATCTATACTTGTTTCCTAAGAAGTATCTGCAGCGATACTTAAACAAGCAATCCTAGCTGACAAAATATATATATATATTTTTAAATAGGATTGAAACAGGGGGTCTCCGGCACTGAACCCCGTTAATTTCAGCTCCGGGGACCCCCTGCTTCCCGAGATACTTACCTCCATAGCGGTGCCGGTATCTGCAGACAGGGAACTGTGTGCCTAATGAAATGGCGGCCTTTAAATGTTCCAGCGTCACGTGGGCCAATAGGAAGCCGCACCGGATGATGTCACAGCTTCCTATTGGCCGCCAGGGTGTGTAATCTTTGAAAAGAGCCTATTACATAATCCCTGCTAGCGAGCCGGAGAGGCTACCAACACCCCGTATGGGGGCATGTAATTCCAGAAGCAGGGGGTCCCCGGAGCTGAAATTAATGGGGTTCAGCACCAGAGACCGCCTGTTTCAATCCTGTGCTTGCTTAGATTACCTCTAAATCATACCGATGTACAGGTGCGCCGACGAGTATCCTAACACCTGCCTTAAACTTGCCTTGGAAAATCTGGGGCAATCACCAACAAGATCCAGGTACATGCTAGGTACATGCTAGGTACATGCTGGGTTCATGCTGGGTACATGCTGGGTTCATGCTGGGTACATGCTAGGTACATGCTAGGTACATGCTGGGTTCATGCTGGGTACATGCCGGGTACATGTTGGGTACATGCTGGGTACATGCTGGGTACATGCCGGGTACATGCTGGGTACATGCTAGGTACATGCGGAGTACATGCTGGGTTCAAGCTGGGTACATGCCGGGTACATGCCGGGTACATGCCGGGTACATGCTGGGTACATGCGGAGTACACGCGGAGTACATGCTGGGTACATGCTGGGTTCATGCCGGGCACATGCCGGGTACATGCTGGGTACATGCTGGGTACATGCGGAGTACATGCTGGGTACATGCCGGGTACATGCTGGGTACATGCTGGGTACATGCTGGGTACATGCTGGGTACATGCGGAGTACATGCCGGGTACATGCTGGGTACATGCTGCAACATTTCAGTGACATTTCTGCAGGATACTAATGGCCCATCGGATTAAGACAGCAGGGATCCCTGGCAGTCCCATTCAGTTTGAATGGGACTGCCAGGGACTCCCGCTGTTAATCCGATGGGCCATTAGTCTGTCTGCAGCAATGTCACTGAAATGTTGCAGCATGTACCCAGCATGTACCCAGCATGTACCCAGCATGTACCCAGCATGTACCCAGCATGTGTCCAGCATGTACCCAGCATGTACCCGGCATGTACCCGGCATGTACCTGGGTCTTGTTGGTGATATCCCCAGATTTGTTTTAGAATACTCGTCGACACTACAGTATTTACTTCTTTACTAAAAAGTATATATAGCAATACTTAAATCAGACCTATATTTGCAATCTGCAGGCCCCTCTGGCAACAAAGGGGTTAATTAAAGCCAGAGGGGCCTCTTCAATTCATATAAACAGCTTCAAACTCCATCTGGAGCGGGCTTTGGAAAATCTCATGTCCTGCTGTATGTGTTCCCTTGTTGATGTGTATACAATAGCAAAGCTTGGAAACGTTTTAGGAGGATTTTGAAGGGCAGCCCATAATACTGTCCATCTGCAGCGTAAACATTAGCAGGGAGCGCCCTGGCAACGCTTTCCACCGGTCCGCGGCCGCTTTCAGGATACAGGCTGAGCCAAAGCGATCAATTAGGTTACAAGGCATAGAAGCATAACAGTGACACACAGTAACAGGCCCAGGTACACCAAGCACTGGTAAGGAAGGAATGGAGATGTTATCTCCAAAACGGGGTACATTCATTTTTGGGAGATAACATCTCCAGTTTTCCTTACCACTGCTTGATGTATTTGGGCCAAAGGCAGAAGGACCTATGGGCTGGTCTATAATGGGTTACTTCAATGGTTATCAACATTATTTCGGTCTGGGACAGAGAACAACATTTATGTTACCACCAATGTAGTATAGGCGTGCGAGTGTATGTGTACCTATGTTATCATATCTGCCCATCCATATCGGTGCATATATCCATCTATCATTTCTTCTCTCTATTCCACTCTCTCCTCTGTCTCTATTATCTGTCTCCCTGGTTAAGGAACCCTTACCTATGTAACGGGTTTTCTGGCCTAGCCTGACCCACCCAATCTCACATTGGCCCCTGTGGTCTAACCAGTCCCCATTACATGGTAGTGTCTGGTGGTGCACCTGTTGGCAACAGGACTCCTGAGTCTCCCACATGATGGTGTATGGGGATTGTCAACCCAGACAGGCAGCTGAGGTAGTGTGCTTGAGTCCTACCTATATCCAGTGCAGCGCCTCCACCTCATCAGGATCCCTGCGTCCGCATGGGGATGGTGCTGATGAGGAACTCCTCCGTGGTGCCATCATATGTAGAGTAAGTGCAGACTCACACATGAAGATGTCTTGAATCAAGGATGACTTTATTGTGGCTTACGGTGTGGGCCAACTGCCCCTTACAGTGATTTGCTTAGCCACACTTCTTGCTGTGCTATCCTTTCAAAGGTACGCCCTCCCAATAGAGTGGGATCCCCTCTCCCCTCAGGGAGATCACCCCTGTGCCAGGTCACTGGACACAGTATGGTTTTGTCAGCTAGATGTTACTTAACATAGAATGTGGCCACTAGTTACAGCACTAGTGAGCCACCTACTCCCAAGTCTCAACGCAGACTTGCTCCTTACTCCAACACACTAACTTTTAGCAGTGCTGTGCCTTATATCCCTCAGGAAACAGGCACATCTCTGATGTCACTAACGGTGGACTAAGAGTATGTAGCCACTCCCATCCATACATAGGGCACCTCACCAGGGTGTGAGGGCAAACCTCCATGATTACTGCTGGCAACCCTGTAACTTACCAGGCTTACTGCCAGCAGGAGAGAAAACTGCAGACCATTTTACAGCATGGCTACACCTAGTACGCCCTGAAGCAATCAGTACACTGACCTACCTGTGTCAGGCTATAGACTATGACTCCTTCATGACCCTGACTACTCCAGCATTGACAGACTTGGGGCCCCTCGCTAGACTAGTCACCTCCGTACTGGCAACGCGAAGGGCTCTGGGCTGCAGCTTCGGCGAGCCCAATGTACCTGTAACATGTTGTCACTCCCTGTATACTTATCGACTTTAGACCGGTACTGCTCGGTATCTACAATGTGCATCCTATTAAGTAGTCAATATAGAGGGATAAGGCGTAAGAAGGAGAGAGAATAATATAGTGTAGTCATTTTATTACCACATTAAAAAAAAGTCACATGCACTCAGAAGTAACAAGTATCTGAGGAACACTTGAAGAACCTCTGATGGTTCCGATAGGGATGTATCTACTTAGTAGGCTGATGTAAGAGGGGCCAGGGAGAGTCATACAAATACTGGTTCAGGAAAGCTGATTGCTCACACCCTCAGATGCTCTATTCCACTCTCATGTATAGGTTTGTCGAACACTGTATATATATATATATATATATATATATATATATATATATATATATATGTATGTGTGTGTATATCTATTAGACTGGTTGGTGTTCCCTGTCTATCTGCAAGCACCTGGATTTCTGGTAAGTACTGTATATTATTCTTCTATATAGTAGTATAGTATATAGATGCTCAATTTATATTAAATTAGTGGAAATAATACAAAATGACCCACAGGAACTCCTCTGATGCAGGGGCGTGCATCCGCGAAATGCGTTAGGAATGGTTGGGAACCCATGATTGAACCTGATTGGCCTTTGGAGTAAGTGACGCGGTGGTCTACGTGTTTGAAGGCGATTGGCTGTTGAAGTGAGTGACTTGGTAGGCCACGGCGTGAGCATACTGTGAGAGTGGAACAGAGCATCTGAGGGTGTGAGCAATCAGCTTTCCTGAACCAGTATTTGTATGACTCTCCCTGGCCCCTCTTACATCAGCCTACTAAGTAGATACATCCCTATCGGAACCATCAGAGGTTCTTCAAGTGTTCCTCAGATACTTGTTACTTCTGAGTGCATGTGACTTTTTTTTAATGTGGTAATAAAATGACTACACTATATTATTCTCTCTCCTTCTTACGCCTTATCCCTCTATATTGACTGCTTAATAGGATGCACATTGTAGATACCGAGCAGTACCGGTCTAAAGTCGATAAGTATACAGGGAGTGACAACACGTTATAGGGACATTGGGCTCGCAGAAGCTGCAGCCCAGAGCCCTTCGCCGTTGCCAGTACGGAGGTGACTAGTCTAGCGAGGGGCCCCAAGTCTGTCAATGCTGGAGTAGTCAGGGTCACAGGTAGGTCAGTGTACTGATTGCTTCAGGGCGTACTAGGTAAGGGTTCCTTAACCAGGAGTTTTGGTGAATGCCTGATGGTTTATTAAGATGAAATAGCCTTTTTTTCTACTGAGTGTGCTGCGGACTTCTTGTTTTTGTATATACTGTGTGTGTGTGTGTGTGTGTGTGTGTGTGTGTGTGTGTGTGTGTGTGTGTGTGTGTGTGTGTGTGTGTGTGTGTGTGTGTGTGTGTGTGTGTGTGTGTATATTTTATTTAACAGAAAAATCTGCAGCACTCAACAAGATGATGTTGTCAAAAAAGGTATTTATTCACACCATGTGAAGTAACTAAACACAATAGTTTGAGCAATGTTGCAGACCACTATGTGTCCTTTATCAAGCTTGGTAATATAATATCATATTTCCATTATATATACAGTGTATATATATATATATAATTATAAATGGCAGATACATATACGTATGATGGTTAGGTCACAGAGCCTTTGTTTTGATTTGTAATTAGCTAGACAAGTTCAAAACATTCAGGGCTCATACAGTGACAGCCAAGTAAATCAAGGCGGACTCTGTAGCACCGGAAAGCCCTGTCGCAGAGAGAAGGTTTTTCTTGGCAGGAGCACAGACATTCCATGGCGAGAGTGCCAATCAGTTGTTTAGATTACATTGCTAGGGTGTCTGTTTCTTTAACATAGCAATCACTCGTTTTGGGGGGTGTACTTTTACTTACCTGAAATGTAGAGTATCCTGTGACTGATCCATGGTCCCCTAACCTCCAGAGACACCCCGGGCTAGGTAAGTAAAAATAATGTATGTATATATAGTATATATAAAATCAAAAATAAATAGATGATACCGTTCTGTGGCTAACGAAATGCTTTTATTTGTGCGAGCTTTCCAGATACACTGATCTCTTCTTCCGGCGATGTTACAATGAATGAAGCAAGCAAAAGGTATACTTAAAAACAGTGCATATAGGAATGTATGTGACTGAAGCCCATCCCTCCCCCCTGTGCAGTATGCGATTTATGACTTAAGGAGCTAGATGGTCCATGAATGTAAGTGATGTAAGAGTACATGTGTGTATGTGTGTGTGTATGCACTCTGCGCTGTATACTGTGGGCGCTTTATACATTTATATTTACACACATACTCTTACATCACTAACATTCAGGGACCATCTACCACCTTAAGTCATAAATCGCATACTGCACAGGGGGGAGGGATAGGCATCAGTCAGATACATTACAGGATGGATAGTACGAATTAGCTTTTGGGGAGCGCAGATTTCACCATATGTGGAAAATATATATATATATAACAATATAGTGTAGTAATTCCAATATAAACGACAACTAGGTATTCCCAGAAATGGAGACTCACACTTTCCCAATTGGGTAACAGCAATAGGTGAATCAATGTGGTCCAGCTTCTTCCCTTTCATAGAAGGCAACTGGCCTCAGCGGGATTTCCCTCAATATCACAGAGATGACACTATTAGTGCAACATTGTATGTTCAATAGATGTGTATATTTAAGCAGCAAATATCACACTTACATTAACACAATGTGCATAGACACATAAGCCTATAGATGCGCGGCTCGTGTGTCTGCCGTCAGCCCCTGCTGCTGTGATGCGTCGCGTCCGGTTGCGATTGGTCTCGGTTTTGAACGGCTGGCACAGGGCAATAACAGGAGCTCGTCCAGCCTACTGCAACTCAACTCTACGCGTTTCGCTTATCAAAAAGCTTCATCAGGAGTCAACTTCAACAGGAGTGCGCTTATAGTAAGCGCGACGGCGACAATGCGACGGAGCGACGTTGCGAAAACTGGTAGCCGGCAAAATTTGATTTTTCAAGGGCTGTCGCCTCATGTGACGGCCCTTGAACCAATCAAATGGCCGGAAACCCGCGACGCCTGACGAAATATAACTTTCGCCTATGGCGACAGCGACGGCACTATACGCGCGGCCTTACGCACAGAGCAGCGTGTGTATCTGTATTACACACAGAGCAGGGTGTATCTGTATTACACGCAGAGCAGCGTGTATCTGTATTATACACAGAGCAGCGCGTGTATCTGTATTATACACAGAGCAGCGTGTGTATCTGTATTACACACAGAGCAGGGTGTGTATCTGTATTATACACAGAGCAGCGTGTGTATCTGTATTACACACGGAGCAGGGTGTGTATCTGTATTATACACAGAGCAGGGTGTATCTGTATTACACACAGAGCAGCGTGTGTATCTGTATTATACACAGAGCAGGGTGTGTATCTGTATCATACACAGAGCAGGGTGTGTATCTGTATCAACCGCAGAGCAGGGTGTATCTGTATTATACACAGAGCAGGGTGTGTATCTGTATCAACCGCAGAGCAGGGTGTGTATCTGTATCATACACAGAGCAGCGTGTGTATCTGTATCATACGCAGAGCAGCGTGTGTATCTGTATCATACGCAGAGCAGTGTGTGTATCTGTATCATACACAGAGCAGCGTGTGTATCTGTATCATACGCAGAGCAGCGTGTGTATCTGTATCATACACAGAGCGGCGTGTATCTGTATCATACACAGAGCAGCGTGTATCTGTATCATACGCAGAGCAGGGTGTGTATCTGTATCATACGCAGAGCAGCGTGTGTATCTGTATCATACACAGAGCAGCGTGTATCTGTATCATACACAGAGCAGCGTGTGTATCTGTATCATACGCAGAGCAGGGTGTATCTGTATCATACACAGAGCAGCGTGTGTATCTGTATCATACGCAGAGCAGGGTGTATCTGTATCATACACAGAGCAGCGTGTATCTGTATTACACACAGAGCAGCGTGTATCTGTATTACACACAGAGCAGGGTGTGTATCTGTATTACACACAGAGCAGGGTGTGTATCTGTATCATACACAGAGCAGGGTGTGTATCTGTATTATACACAGAGCAGCGTGTGTATCTGTATTATACACAGAGCAGCGTGTATCTGTATCATACACAGAGCAGCGTGTATCTGTATCATACGCAGAGCAGGGTGTATCTGTATCATACACAGAGCAGGGTGTGTATCTGTATCATACACAGAGCAGGGTGTATCTGTATCATACACAGAGCAGGGTGTATCTGTATCATACACAGAGCAGCGTGTATCTGTATCATACGCAGAGCAGGGTGTATCTGTATCATACGCAGAGCAGGGTGTATCTGTATCATACACAGAGCAGGGTGTATCTGTATCATACGCAGAGCAGGGTGTATCTGTATCATACGCAGAGCAGGGTGTATCTGTATCATACACAGAGCAGGGTGTATCTGTATCATACGCAGAGCAGGGTGTGTATCTGTATCATACACAGAGCAGGGTGTATCTGTATTACACACAGAGCAGGGTGTATTTGTATTATACACAGAGCAGGGTGTGTATCTGTATCATACGCAGAGCAGCGTGTATCTGTATCATACGCAGAGCAGGGTGTATCTGTATTACACACAGAGCAGGGTGTATTTGTATTATACACAGAGCAGGGTGTGTATCTGTATCATACACAGAGCAGCGTGTGTATCTGTATCATACACAGAGCAGGGTGTGTATCTGTATTACACACAGAGCAGGGTGTATCTGTATTACACACAGAGCAGGGTGTATCTGTATTATACACAGATCAGCGTGTATCTGTATTATACACAGAGCAGGGTGTATCTGTATTATACACAGAGCAGCGTGTGTATCTGTATCATACACAGAGCAGGGTGTGTATCTGTATTATACACAGAGCAGGGTGTATCTGTATTACACACAGAGCAGCGTGTGTATCTGTATTATACACAGAGCAGGGTGTGTATCTGTATTACACACAGAGCAGCGTGTGTATCTGTATTACACACAGAGCAGGGTGTATCTGTATTATACACAGAGCAGCGTGTATCTGTATTATACACAGAGCAGGGTGTATCTGTATTATACACAGAGGAGGGTGTATCTGTATTATACACAGAGCAGCGTGTATCTGTATTACACACAGAGCAGCGTGTGTATCTGTATTACACACAGAGCAGGGTGTATCTGTATTACACACAGTGCAGGGTGTATCTGTATTACACACAGAGGAGGGTGTATCTGTATTACACAAAGAGCAGCGTGTATCTGTATTACACACAGAGCAGGGTGTATCTGTATTACACACAGAGCAGCGTGTATCTGTATTACACACAGACCAGGGTGTATCAGTATTATACACAGAGCAGGGTGTGTATCTGTATAATACACAGAGCAGCGTGTGTATCTGTATCATACACAGAGCAGCGTGTGTATCTGTATCATACACAGAGCAGCGTGTGTATCTGTATCATACACAGAGCAGGATGTGTATCTATATCATACACAGAGCAGGGTGTATCTGTATCATACACAGAGCAGGGTGTATCTGTATCATACACAGAGCAGGGTGTATCTGTATTATACACAGATCAGCGTGTGTATCTGTATTATACACAGAGCAGCGTGTGTATCTGTATCATACACAGAGCAGGGTGTATCTGTATTACACACAGAGCAGGGTGTATTTGTATTATACACAGAGCAGGGTGTGTATCTGTATCATACACAGAGCAGCGTGTGTATCTGTATCATACACAGAGCAGGGTGTGTATCTGTATTACACACAGAGCAGGGTGTATCTGTATTACACACAGAGCAGGGTGTATCTGTATTATACACAGATCAGCGTGTGTATCTGTATCATACACAGAGCAGCGTGTGTATCTGTATCATACACAGAGCAGGGTGTATCTGTATTACACACAGAGCAGGGTGTATTTGTATTATACACAGAGCAGGGTGTGTATCTGTATCATACACAGAGCAGCGTGTGTATCTGTATCATACACAGAGCAGGGTGTGTATCTGTATTACACACAGAGCAGGGTGTATCTGTATTACACACAGAGCAGGGTGTATCTGTATTATACACAGATCAGCGTGTATCTGTATTATACACAGAGCAGGGTGTATCTGTATTATACACAGAGCAGCGTGTGTATCTGTATCATACACAGAGCAGGGTGTGTATCTGTATTATACACAGAGCAGGGTGTATCTGTATTACACACAGAGCAGCGTGTGTATCTGTATTATACACAGAGCAGGGTGTGTATCTGTATTACACACAGAGCAGCGTGTGTATCTGTATTACACACAGAGCAGGGTGTATCTGTATTATACACAGAGCAGCGTGTATCTGTATTATACACAGAGCAGGGTGTATCTGTATTATACACAGAGGAGGGTGTATCTGTATTATACACAGAGCAGCGTGTATCTGTATTACACACAGAGCAGCGTGTGTATCTGTATTACACACAGAGCAGGGTGTATCTGTATTACACACAGTGCAGGGTGTATCTGTATTACACACAGAGGAGGGTGTATCTGTATTACACAAAGAGCAGCGTGTATCTGTATTACACACAGAGCAGGGTGTATCTGTATTACACACAGAGCAGCGTGTATCTGTATTACACACAGACCAGGGTGTATCAGTATTATACACAGAGCAGGGTGTGTATCTGTATAATACACAGAGCAGCGTGTGTATCTGTATCATACACAGAGCAGCGTGTGTATCTGTATCATACACAGAGCAGCGTGTGTATCTGTATCATACACAGAGCAGGATGTGTATCTGTATCATACACAGAGCAGGGTGTATCTGTATCATACACAGAGCAGGGTGTATCTGTATCATACACAGAGCAGGGTGTGTATCTGTATCATACGCAGAGCAGCGTGTGTATCTGTATCATACACAGAGCAGGGTGTATCTGTATCATACACAGAGCAGCGTGTGTATCTGTATCATACACAGAGCAGGGTGTGTATCTGTATCATACGCAGAGCAGGGTGTATCTGTATCATACACAGAGCAGGGTGTATCTGTATCATACACAGAGCAGGGTGTGTATCTGTATCATACACAGAGCAGGGTGTATCTGTATCATACACAGAGCAGGGTGTGTATCTGTATCATACACAGAGCAGCGTGTATCTGTATCATACGCAGAGCAGGGTGTATCTGTATCATACGCAGAACAGCGTGTGTATCTGTATTATACGCAGAGCAGCGTGTATCTGTATTATACACAGAGCAGCGTGTGTATCTGTATCATACACAGAGCAGCGTGTGTATCTGTATCATACGCAGAGCAGGGTGTATCTGTATCATACGCAGAACAGCGTGTGTATCTGTATTATACGCAGAGCAGCGTGTATCTGTATTATACAGGTATACCACGCATTAACGTACACAATGGGACCGGAGCATGTATGTAAAGTGAAAATGTACATAAAGTGAAGCACTACCTTTTTCCCACTTATTGATGCATGTACTGTACTGCAATCGTCATATACGTGCATAACTGATGTAAATAACGCATCTGTAACAGGCTCTATAGTCTCCCGCTTGCGCACAGCTTCGGTACAGGTAGGGAGCCGGTATTGCTGTTCAGGACGTGATGACAGGCGCATGCGCAAGCTGCCGTTTGCCTATTGGGCGATATGTCCTTACTCGCGAGTGTACTTAAAGTGAGTGTCCTTAAACCGGGGTATGCCTGTACACAGATCAGCGTGTGTATCTGTATCATACACAGAGCAGGGTGTATCTGTATTACACACAGAGCAGCGTGTGTATCTGTATTACACACAGAGCAGGGTGTATCTGTATTACACAGAGAGCAGCGTGTGTATCTGTATCATACACAGAGCAGCGTGTGTATCTGTATCATACACAGAGCAGGGTGTATCTGTATTACACACAGAGCAGCGTGTGTATCTGTATTACACACAGAGCAGGGTGTATCTGTATTACACACAGAGCAGGGTGTATCTGTATTACACACAGAGCAGGGTGTATCTGTATTACACACAGAGCAGGGTGTATCTGTATTACACACAGAGCAGGGTGTACTGTATCTGTATTACACACAGAGCAGGGTGTATCTGTATTACACACAGAGCAGGGTGTATCTGTATTACACACAGAGCAGGGTGCATCTGTATTACACACAGAGCAGGGTGTATCTGTATTACACACAGAGCAGGGTGTATCTGTATTATACACAGAGGAGGGTGTATCTGTATTACACACAGAGCAGGGTGTATCTGTATTACACACAGAGCAGGGTGTATCTGTATTACACACAGAGCAGGGTGTATCTGTATTATACACAGAGGAGGGTGTATCTGTATTACACACAGAGCAGCGTGTGTATCTGTATTACACACAGAGCAGGGTGTATCTGTATTACACACAGAGCAGGGTGTATCTGTATTACACACAGAGCAGGGTGTGTATCTGTATTACACACAGAGCAGCGTGTATCTGTATTACACACAGAGCAGGGTGTGTATCTGTATTACACACAGAGCAGCGTGTATCTGTATTACACACAGAGCAGCGTGTGTATCTGTATTACACACAGAGCAGGGTGTATCTGTATTACACACAGAGCAGGGTGTATCTGTATTACACACAGAGCAGGGTGTATCTGTATTACACACAGAGCAGGGTGTATCTGTATTACACACAGAGCAGCGTGTATCTGTATTACACACAGAGCAGCGTGTATCTGTATTACACACAGAGCAGGGTGTATCTGTATTACACACAGAGCAGGGTGTGTCTGTATTACGCACAGAGCAGGGTGTATCTGTATTACACACAGAGCAGGGTGTATCTGTATTACACACAGAGCAGGGTGTATCTGTATCATACACAGAGCAGGGTGTATCTGTATCATACACAGAGCAGGGTGTATCTGTATCATACACAGAGCAGGGTGTATCTGTATCATACACAGAGCAGGGTGTATCTGTATTACACACAGAGCAGCGTGTATCTGTATTACACACAGAGCAGGGTGTATCTGTATTACACACAGAGCAGCGTGTACCTGTATTACACACAGAGCAGCGTGTATCTGTATTACACACAGAGCAGGGTGTACCTGTATTACACACAGAGCAGGGTGTATCTGTATTACACACAGAGCAGCTTGTACCTGTATTACACACAGAGCAGGGTGTATCTGTATTACACAAAGAGCAGGGTGTGTATCTGTATTACACAAAGAGCAGGGTGTATCTGTATTACACACAGAGCAGGGTGTATCTGTATTATACACAGAGCAGGGTGTATCTGTATTACACACAGAGCACGGTGTATCTGTATTACACACAGAGCAGGATGTGTATCTGTATTACACACAGAGCAGGGTGTATCTGTATTACACACAGAGCAGGGTGTATCTGTATTACACACAGAGCAGGGTGTATCTGTATTACACACAGAGCAGGGTGTATCTGTATTACACACAGAGCAGCGTGTATCTGTATTACACACAGAGCAGCGTGTGTATCTGTATTACACACAGAGCAGCGTGTGTATCTGTATTACACACAGAGCAGGGTGTATCTGTATTATACACAGAGCAGCGTGTGTATCTGTATTATACACAGAGCAGCGTGTATCTGTATTATACACAGAGCAGCGTGTATCTGTATTACACACAGAGCAGGGTGTATCTGTATTACACACAGAGCAGGGTGTATCTGTATTACACACAGAGCAGCGTGTGTATCTGTATTATACACAGAGCAGCGTGTATCTGTATTACACACAGAGCAGGGTGTGTATCTGTATTACACACAGAGCAGCGTGTATCTTTATTACACACAGAGCAGGGTGTATCTGTATTACACACAGAGCAGGGTGTATCTGTATTACACACAGACCAGCGTGTGTATCTGTATTACACACAGAGCAGGTGTGTATCTGTATTACACACAGAGCAGCGTGTATCTGTATTACACACAGAGCAGCGTGTATCTGTATTACACAAAGAGCAGGGTGTATCTGTATTACACACAGAGCAGGGTGTGTATCTGTATCATACACAGAGCAGCATGTATCTGTATTACACACAGAGCAGGTGTGTATCTGTATTACACACAGAGCAGCGTGTATCTGTATTACACACAGAGCAGCGTGTATCTGTATTACACAAAGAGCAGGGTGTATCTGTATTACACACAGAGCAGGGTGTGTATCTGTATCATACACAGAGCAGCATGTGTCTGTATTATACACAGAGCAGGGTGTATCTGTACTACACACAGAGCAGCGTGTGTATTTGTATTATATACAGAGCAGCGTGTATCTGTATTACACACAGAGCAGGGTGTATCTGTATTACACACAGAGCAGCGTGTATCTGTATTACACACAGAGCAGCGTGTGTATCTGTATCATACACAGCGCAGCGTGTGTATCTGTATTACACACAGAGCAGCGTGTATCTGTATTACACAAAGAGCAGGGTGTATCTGTATTACACACAGAGCAGGGTGTGTATCTGTATCATACACAGAGCAGCATGTGTCTGTATTATACACAGAGCAGGGTGTATCTGTACTACACACAGAGCAGCGTGTGTATTTGTATTATACACAGAGCAGCGTGTATCTGTATTACACACAGAGCAGGGTGTATCTGTATTACACACAGAGCAGCGTGTATCTGTATTACACACAGAGCAGCGTGTGTATCTGTATCATACGCAGAGCAGTGTGTGTATCTGTATCATACACAGCGCAGCGTGTGTATCTGTATTACACACAGAGCAGCGTGTATCTGTATTACACACAGAGCAGCGTGTGTATCTGTATTACACACAGAGCAGGGTGTGTATCTGTATTACACGCAGAGTGTGTATCTGTATCATACACAGAGCAGGGTGTGTATCTGTATTACACACAGAGCAGGGTGTGTATCAGTATTACACACAGAGCAGCTTGTACCTGTATTACACACAGAGCAGGGTGTATCTGTATTACACACAGAGCAGCGTGTGTATCTGTATTACACACAGAGCAGCGTGTATCTGTATTACACACAGAGCAGCGTGTGTATCTGTATTACACACAGAGCAGGGTGTGTATCTGTATTACACGCAGAGTGTGTATCTGTATCATACACAGAGCAGGGTGTGTATCTGTATTACACACAGAGCAGGGTGTGTATCAGTATTACACACAGAGCAGCTTGTACCTGTATTACACACAGAGCAGGGTGTATCTGTATTACACACAGAGCAGCGTGTGTATCTGTATCATACGCAGAGCAGTGTGTATCTGTAATACACACAGAGCAGGGTGTATCTGTATTACACACAGAGCAGCTTGTACCTGTATTACACACAGAGCAGGGTGTATCTGTATTACACACAGAGCAGTGTGTATCTGTATTACACAAAGAGCAGGGTGTGTATCTGTATTACACAAAGAGCAGGGTGTATCTGTATTACACACAGAGCAGGGTGTATCTGTATTACACACAGAGCAGGGTGTATCTGTATTATACACAGAGCAGGGTGTATCTGTATTACACACAGAGCAGGGTGTATCTGTATTACACACAGAGCAGGGTGTGTATCTGTATTACACACAGAGCAGGGTGTATCTGTATTACACACAGAGCAGGGTGTGTCTGTATTACACACAGAGCAGGGTGTATCTGTATTACACACAGAGCAGGGTGTATCTGTATTACACACAGAGCAGGGTGTATCTGTATTACACACAGAGCAGGGTGTGTATTTGTATTACACGCAGAGCAGGGTGTATCTGTATCATACACAGAGCAGCGTGTGTATCTGTATTACACACAGAGCAGGGTGTATCTGTATTACACACAGAGCAGGGTGTATCTGTATTACACACAAAGCAGCGTGTATCTGTATTACACACAGAGCAGGGTGTATCTGTATCATACACAGAGCAGCGTGTTTATCTGTATTACACACAGAGCAGCGTGTATCTGTATTACACACAGAGCAGCGTGTATCTGTATCATACGCAGAGCAGGGTGTGTATCTGTATTATACACAGAGCAGGGTGTATCTGTATTACACACAGAGCAGGGTGTATCTGTATTACCCACAGAGCAGGGTGTATCTGTATTACACACAGAGCAGGGTGTATCTGTATTACACAAAGAGCAGGGTGTATCTGTATTACACACAGAGCAGGGTGTGTCTGTATTACACACAGAGCAGCGTGTATCTGTATTACACACAGAGCAGGGTGTATCTGTACTACACACAGAGCAGCGTGTGTATTTGTATTATACACAGAGCAGCGTGTATCTGTATTACACACAGAGCAGGGTGTATCTGTATTACACACAGAGCAGCGTGTATCTGTATTACACACAGAGCAGGGTGTATCTGTATTACACACAGAGCAGGGTGTGTATCTGTATTACACGCAGGGTGTGTATCTGTATTACACAAAGAGCAGGGTGTATCTGTATTACACACAGAGCAGGGTGTATCTGTATTACACACAGAGCAGGGTGTATCTGTATTACACACAGAGCAGGGTGTATCTGTATTACACACAGAGCAGGGTGTATCTGTATTACACACAGAGCAGCGTGTATCTGTATTACACACAGAGCAGCATTTATCTGTATTACACACAGAGCAGGGTGTATCTGTATTACACACAGAGCAGGGTGTGTATCTGTATCATACGCAGAGCAGGGTGTATCTGTATCATACGCAGAGCAGGGTGTGTATCTGTATCATACGCAGAGCAGCGTGTATCTGTATTACACACAGAGCAGGGTGTGTATCTGTATCATACGCAGAGCAGGGTGTATCTGTATTATACACATAGAGCAGGGTGTATCTGTATCATACGCAGAGCAGGGTGTGTATCTGTATCATACGCAGAGCAGTGTGTATCTGTATCATACGCAGAGCAGCGTGTATCTGTATTACACACAGAGCAGGGTGTGTATCTGTATCATACGCAAAGCAGGGTGTATCTGTATTATACACACAGAGCAGCGTGTATCTGTATTACACACAGAGCAGCGTGTGTATCTGTATCATACGCAGAGCAGGGTGTGTATCTGTATCATACGCAGAGCAGGGTGTGTATCTGTATCATACGCAGAGCAGTGTGTATCTGTATTATACACACAGAGCAGGGTGTATCTGTATTACACACAGAGCAGGGTGTATCTGTATTACACACAGAGCAGGGTGTGTATCTGTATCATACACAGAGCGGCGTGTGTATCTGTATTATACGCAGAGCAGCGTGTGTATCTGTATCATACACAGAGCAGCGTGTGTATCTGTATCATACGCAGAGCAGGGTGTATCTGTATTACACACAGAGCAGGGTGTGTATCTGTATCATACACAGAGCGGCGTGTGTATCTGTATTATACGAAGAGCAACGTGTGTATCTGTATCATACGCAGAGCAGCGTGTGTATCTGTATCAGACGCAAAGCAGGGTGTATCTGTATCATACGCAGAGCAGGGTGTATCTGTATCATACGCAGAGCAGCGTGTGTATCTGTATTACACACGGAGCAGGGTGTATCTGTATCATACGCAGAGCAGCGTGTGTATCTGTATCATACACAGAGCAGCGTGTGTTTCTGTATCATACGCAGAGCAGCGTGTGTATCTGTATCATACGCAGAGCAGCGTGTGTATCTGTATTACACACAGAGCAGCGTGTGTATCTGTATCATACGCAGAGCAGCGTGTGTATCTGTATCATACGCAGAGCAGCGTGTGTATCTGTATCATACACAGAGCGGCGTGTGTATCTGTATCATACGCAGAGCGGCGTGTGTATCTGTATCATACACAGAGCAGGGTGTGTATCTGTATCATACACAGAGCAGCGTGTGTATCTGTATCATACGCAGAGCAGTGTGTGTATCTGTATCATACACAGAGCAGGGTGTGTATCTGTATCATACACAGAGCGGCGTGTGTATCTGTATTATACGCAGAGCAGCGTGTGTATCTGTATCATACACAGAGCAGCGTGTGTATCTGTATTACACACAAAGCAGCGGGTATCTGTATTACACACAGAGCAGGGTGTATCTGTATCATACACAGAGCAGCGTGTGTATCTGTATTACACACAGAGCAGCGTGTATCTGTATTACACACAGAGCAGCGTGTATCTGTATCATACGCAGAGCAGGGTGTGTATCTGTATTATACACAGAGCAGGGTGTATCTGTATTACACACAGAGCAGGGTGTATCTGTATTACACACAGAGCAGGGTGTATCTGTATTACACACAGAGCAGGGTGTATCTGTATTACACAAAGAGCAGGGTGTATCTGTATTACACACAGAGCAGGGTGTGTCTGTATTACACACAGAGCAGCGTGTATCTGTATTACACACAGAGCAGGGTGTATCTGTACTACACACAGAGCAGCGTGTGTATTTGTATTATACACAGAGCAGCGTGTATCTGTATTACACACAGAGCAGGGTGTATCTGTATTACACACAGAGCAGCGTGTATCTGTATTACACACAGAGCAGGGTGTATCTGTATTACACACAGAGCAGGGTGTGTATCTGTATTACACGCAGGGTGTGTATCTGTATTACACAAAGAGCAGGGTGTATCTGTATTACACACAGAGCAGGGTGTATCTGTATTACACACAGAGCAGGGTGTATCTGTATTACACACAGAGCAGGGTGTATCTGTATTACACACAGAGCAGGGTGTATCTGTATTACACACAGAGCAGCGTGTATCTGTATTACACACAGAGCAGCGTTTATCTGTATTACACACAGAGCAGGGTGTATCTGTATTACACACAGAGCAGGGTGTGTATCTGTATCATACGCAGAGCAGGGTGTATCTGTATCATACGCAGAGCAGGGTGTGTATCTGTATCATACGCAGAGCAGCGTGTATCTGTATTACACACAGAGCAGGGTGTGTATCTGTATCATACGCAGAGCAGGGTGTATCTGTATTATACACATAGAGCAGGGTGTATCTGTATCATACGCAGAGCAGGGTGTGTATCTGTATCATACGCAGAGCAGCGTGTATCTGTATCATACGCAGAGCAGCGTGTATCTGTATTACACACAGAGCAGGGTGTGTATCTGTATCATACGCAGAGCAGGGTGTATCTGTATTATACACACAGAGCAGCGTGTATCTGTATCATACACAGAGCAGCGTGTGTATCTGTATCATACGCAGAGCAGGGTGTATCTGTATTACACACAGAGCAGGGTGTGTATCTGTATCATACACAGAGCGGCGTGTGTATCTGTATTATACGCAGAGCAGCGTGTGTATCTGTATCATACACGGAGCAGGGTGTATCTGTATTACACACAAAGCAGCGTGTATCTGTATTACACACAGAGCAGGGTGTATCTGTATTATACGCAGAGCAGCGTGTGTATCTGTATCATACACAGAGCAGCGTGTGTATCTGTATCATACGCAGAGCAGGGTGTATCTGTATTACACACAGAGCAGGGTGTGTATCTGTATCATACACAGAGCGGCGTGTGTATCTGTATTATATGAAGAGCAACGTGTGTATCTGTATCATACGCAGAGCAGCGTGTGTATCTGTATCATACGCAAAGCAGGGTGTATCTGTATCATACGCAGAGCAGGGTGTATCTGTATCATACGCAGAGCAGCGTGTGTATCTGTATTACACACGGAGCAGGGTGTATCTGTATCATACGCAGAGCAGCGTGTGTATCTGTATCATACACAGAGCAGCGTGTGTTTCTGTATCATACGCAGAGCAGCGTGTGTATCTGTATCATACGCAGAGCAGCGTGTGTATCTGTATTACACACAGAGCAGCGTGTGTATCTGTATCATACGCAGAGCAGCGTGTGTATCTGTATCATACGCAGAGCAGCGTGTGTATCTGTATCATACACAGAGCGGCGTGTGTATCTGTATCATACGCAGAGCAGCGTGTGTATCTGTATCATACACAGAGCAGGGTGTGTATCTGTATCATACACAGAGCAGCGTGTGTATCTGTATCATACGCAGAGCAGTGTGTGTATCTGTATCATACACAGAGCAGGGTGTGTATCTGTATCATACACAGAGCGGCGTGTGTATCTGTATTATACGCAGAGCAGCGTGTGTATCTGTATCATACACAGAGCAGCGTGTGTATCTGTATCATACGCAGAGCAGGGTGTATCTGTATTACACACAGAGCAGGATGTGTATCTGTATCATACACAGAGCGGCGTGTGTATCTGTATTATACGAAGAGCAACGTGTGTATCTGTATCATACGCAGAGCAGCGTGTGTATCTGTATCATACGCAAAGCAGGGTATATCTGTATCATACGCAGAGCAGGGTGTATCTGTATCATACGCAGAGCAGCGTGTGTATCTGTATTACACACGGAGCAGGGTGTATCTGTATCATACGCAGAGCAGCGTGTGTATCTGTATCATACACAGAGCAGCGTGTGTTTCTGTATCATACGCAGAGCAGCGTGTGTATCTGTATCATACGCAGAGCAGCGTGTGTATCTGTATTACACACAGAGCAGCGTGTGTATCTGTATCATACGCAGAGCAGCGTGTGTATCTGTATCATACGCAGAGCAGCGTGTGTATCTGTATCATACACAGAGCGGCGTGTGTATCTGTATCATACGCAGAGCAGCGTGTGTATCTGTATCATACACAGAGCAGGGTGTGTATCTGTATCATACACAGAGCAGGGTGTATCTGTATCATACACAGAGCAGCGTGTGTATCTGTATCATACACAGAGCAGGGTGTGTATCTGTATCATACACAGAGCAGGGTGTATCTGTATCATACACAGAGCAGCGTGTATCTGTATCATACACAGAGCAGGGTGTGTATCTGTATCATACGCAGAGCAGCGTGTGTATCTGTATTACACACAGAGCAGGGTGTGTCTGTATTACGCACAGAGCAGGGTGTATCTGTATCATACACAGAGCAGGGTGTATCTGTATTACACACAGAGCAGGGTGTATCTGTATTACACACAGAGCAGGGTGTATCTGTATTACACGCAGGGTGTATCTGTATTACACACAGAGCAGGGTGTATCTGTATTACACACAGAGCAGCGTGTGTATTTGTATTATACACAGAGCAGCGTGTATCTGTATTACACACAGAGCAGCGTGTATCTGTATTACACACAGAGCAGGGTGTATCTGTATTACACACAGAGCTGCGTGTATCTGTATTACACACAGAGCAGGGTGTATCTGTATTACACACAGAGCAGGGTGTATCTGTATTACACACAGAGCAGGGTGTATCTGTATTACACGCAGGGTGTGTTTGCATAGTATTATAATTATGATAACTATATACAAATATATTCGGGGACAATACAAGGAGCTTTCAAAAGAACTATTCATCCCTCGGGCAGTACTAAGGACTCGGGGCCATCCCTTAAGGTTGGAGGAAAGGAAATTTCACCAGCAACAAAGGAAAGGGTTCTTTACAGTAAGGGCAGTTAAAATGTGGCATTCATTACCCATGGAGACTGTGAGGGCAGATACAATATATTTGTTCAAAAAAAGGTTGGACATCTTTTTAGAAAGGAAAGGTATACAGGGATATACCAAATAAGTAAACATGGGAAGGACGCTGATCCAGGGAGTAATCCGATTGCCAATTCTTGGAGTCAGGACGGAATTCATTTTCCCCTTATGAGATATCATTGGATGATATGACACTGGGGTTTTATGTTTGTCTTCCTCTGGATCAATAAGTAAGTATAGATATAGGATAAAGTATCTGTTGTCTAAATTTAGCATAGGTTGAACTTGATGGACGTACGTCTTTTTTCAACCTCATCTACTATGTAACTATGTAGGAGGACGTCAGGAGGTGGCGTGAGAAGAGGAGGGAGAGCGGTAGGAGCAGAGGAGGAAGATGGCGGTGGCGGGAGAAGAGGACTGAGGACCGCAGGAGCGTATCAGGATGGCAAAGGAGGATGGCTGGGGAGGAGCTGCGCTGTAGCAGCAGCAGATACCGGAGGTCAGCGAAGACTTTCCGGTCAGACCACTGGGGCGCACTCCTCCCCGTCTATCGTCCTGTGCCGTCCTGCTCCGCTTCAGTGGTCCCCAGTCCTCTTCTCCCATCGCCACCTGACATCCTCCATCTCTTCCACTGCACTTCTCCGCTCTGCTTTCCTCCTCTCCCGCCGCCGCTGCGCCCCAAAATGTGCCACCCTCGGCGACCGCCTAAGTCGCCTAGTGGTAGCACCGGCCCTGGTAACAACTTATACCAACTCAAAAATAAGCATCAAATGTGTATTATGTTCTTCTCTCCCCTTCAAAACATAAGAACAACCCGCGATGATTGGCTGTTAAACCGCGGGGTTTGGCATTTTATTCCGCGACTTCTGAACATGTCATATTGCGCAGTTTGGTAATGACGACGTTGAAGCTGATAGAATAGGCCCCTGTATCTGAATTATACACAGAGCAGCGTGACGGAATTATACACAGAGCAGCGTGATTGCATTATACACAGAGCAGCGTGATTGCATTATACACAGAGCAGCGTGACGGAATTATACACAGAGCAGCGTGACGGAATTATACACAGAGCAGCGTGACGGAATTATACACAGAGCAGCGTGATTGCATTATACACAGAGCAGCGTGATTGCATTATACACAGAGCAGCGTGATTGCATTATACACAGAGCAGCGTGATTGCATTATACAGAGAGCAGCGTGATTGCATTTTACATATCTCTCTTCACCTATGCTTATTCCGTCTCTCCTTTTTTTGCACCCTCTTCCCTCTTTTCTGCCTGTATCTCACTCCCTCTCTTTTCCTTGCTCTCTCCCCAGGTCTCTGTGAAATCGCAGTGTGCAGCTGGCTGAGCATGTTCATTATAACTTTATAAGCAGTGCTCCTGTCGGCTTGTGTTCTTGCAGCTGTGCTAGGCAGAGCTAGCGGCCGTTCTGAACATCTGGGGAATCTGCCTAAGTGTAGTACAATAGCACAGAGCTCAAAGGCCTAATCCCAGCTCAATTTACTGAAGACCCTACAAAATCTAATAGGTAGGGATTTCCACGATAACCCTCCTACAGCATCTACATATGGCCACAACAGGACTTGGTGCAGCGTTTACCATACAAACTGCTTCATGCAAAAGGCTGAAGCTTTAGGGGAATGCAAGATTTAAAAAAAAAAATATGCGTTTTAAAGTATTATTTATGTATAAAATGTTTTACCAGGAAGTAATACATTGAGAGTTACCTCTCGTTTTCACGTATGTCCTGGGCACAGAGTTAAGTAGGGGTGAGTAAGAAATTCAATGAGTGATTTTAGACCAACTCATTTGAATGGAGCTGATCTCTTCTCCAGCACTGGGAAGCCACTTCACTGCATAATAAATCGGAACCTAAGAGGCAATCCCTTTGTAAGATCAAAGGCCTGGATGCACTAAGCTTCGTTATGTCACTTAACTTTGTGTCAATGTAAGCTAACATCACGTTTTATCCACTAAGGACAATCGTAACATGAAGTCATGTTTTGTCCTGTAAAGCGCATAGGGTTAACTGTGAATAATAATGACATGCAAAATAGGCGTTATCATATCACGTTATCATATCACGTTATCATATCACGTTATCATATCACGTTATCATATCACGCCCTATTCACTAGACTTTAGGTTGACGCAGAGACTTAAAACGATGTTTTTGTAAGTTAGCGCTAAACGTGGCGTTACTCCTGCGCAGACCTTGAAATGGGGCGTTTGCAGCGTCGGGATGGGTGTAACGTCACCGTTAGGCATGATTTCAACAACATACCGTTATTTCCTGGCGTTCTCCCCCTCTTGCTCCACGTTATCCTGCAATAACACAACGTTAACGCCATGCGAAGGAGACGCGTTACCGCCGTGGGTTTTTGCATGTAATTGGCTTTGCGGATGCGACGCTAGCTCAGGCTGTGATTAAACTAAAGAACGCATTAAACACAAGCGCATTCTTCTGTGCGCGCGACTGCAGGGGAGACCAGGCTGACATCTGTACTTTGATTGGATGTCTGTGTCACGTGACGCGGCCATCGCAACCTGAAAAAAAATCTCTTCGGCTGTCTCCTGCATAGCAGTAGGACGCGGCGTGACCGTCGCCATGGATATAAACACTTTGCGGGGATGTATACGCTTTGTTTTCGTGCCGCGTGGCGTCCCTCCGGCGCGGTTTTTGGTATAATCACGTTCCTTCTTTTTGGGCAACATCATTATTCCGTACTCCGACATATCCCCTGATTTAACGGACCTCCGGGTCACTAGGGCCAGAGTGAACTAATGCTAGTGAATTATTCGTATTGTCTTTTATTTATATGGCGCCAACAGATTCCACAGCGCAGTACAGTGCGGAAGTAACGACAAGAACAGAACATAAAATACATGCAACCTAATGCAATGATAACGAGGGCCCCGCTCCTAGCAGCTGACACTATACAAGGGTTTCCGTATATTAACCCTTTCACTGCTCAGAGGGGTCTGAGCTATGCGTTGTGTGCCCCTCTGGCCCGGGAAGGGGCCTAACTGTAGGTGACCGAGACCTTAAAAAATCAGAAATGGTGTATTTTGCTTGTAATGTCTCTGTACTTCAGTAACCACACGCTTTACACGGCTTTAACGATCCACAGCTAATCTCTTTTGTGATACGGCCTATTTATAACTGTAATATTCACTGGGAAATTAGTCATGCACATTTATTTTCTTTGCCATTTAATCTAATTTAGGCCTACTCCCTTTTTCAGGGAACGATTTAAAAATGTACATTAAGGGCAATTAAGTTTTTGTAAGGATGCAAATTACCCTCTTAAATTCTTATGAGAAGATGTTGCTCTATCTCCTCTACTGGGAAGCCAGTTATTTACTGTATCATATCAATAACTGTTATCACACGTCATTTAATAGACACCGAACATAATCAGAGTCATAAAATTAATTTTACGATCACTACTAGCCTGATTTCTCTCCTTAGCAGATGGCCGAGTGGATAGTTAGAACTTATCAAGCATATCACTGCCATTAGTTCTGCCTGTTCCCAGTAGATGGAGTAGTTTAGTACTAACAACACTGTCTTTGAAGTGGGTTAAACCCAGTTTGAATCCCAGTCTCCTTTTGACCTTCGCCACCTGTCTCTCAGGCCGCGCTTATAGTGCCGGCGACGCGACGTCGCCCGAAAACAAATGCATTGCCGCTGCCGCGTGCGCTTGTAGTGCGCGCAACGGCGACAATACGACGGAGCGACGTTGCGAAAACTGGTAGCCGGCAAAATTAGTTTTTTCAAGGGCTGCCGCCTCACGTGACGGCCCTTGAACCAATCAAATGGCCGGAAACCCACGATGGCCATCGCCCGGCGAAATATAACTTTCGCCGGTGGCGACGGGTGACATCACCTGCCGTGTCGCCGTCGCCATCGACGGCACTATAGGCGCGGCCTTAGACATAAAATTGAAAGTGTAAGAGCAGGGAATCATTGTGCCTGCAAAATTCTGTGCACAGCATTGTGTACACTGTCATGCAAAAAAAATGTATTTTCTATTCCTACGGGGGACTGTGCCTTGAACAATTTAGCAGTGAAAGGGTTAACAAGTAGCTCTCCTTAAAGCTGCAGTTGAAGCTGCTGTTTTAAAATATATATATATTTTTTTCCCATTCAATAAGTGCATGAATACAATCTGCACACTGACAAGTGATTAGCTAAGCGGCAGATCGATCCGTTCTCCTGTAATCGATCGCTTTGCTCCGGGTTATTTAATTCAGTTCTTGCACAGCATTGTGGGCAATGTAGTTCCTGGAATATGATTGACTGGGCAGTTACTAGATACAATTGGGTCACTGCTAGAGAGAGGGTGGGGCTCAAGAGCCAGAGCCTATCAGAGGGGGAGGGGGGCTGTCACTTTGGAAATGCTTCCTACATTAGAAACGTTAAAAATGTCTTTAACATTATTTTTTTTAAATGCTGCAAGTATTTTCTCATAGTACAGAACTGATTTATTAAGAAACGCACACAGGTAGGATATCGCTGGAACTGCAGCTTTAACTCCGTCCTCTTTGAACAAACACCGCTGGTGCGGGACTTTCCCTTCCATCTGGGGAACCCGTGCCTCTGCTTTCTGTCAGGCACGGAAACTGCTCCAGGGTGAAGGTTTTCAGGGGGCGAGTAGGCGAGGAGTCAGTGGATCAGGAATGTCTTGGACAATCCTCGCTCCATCTGCTTCTCCTCACTGTCACAACACGATCAGGACCCGTGCGTTCCTTGGTGATTAGAGCTGGTGCGTGTGTGTGTGTGTGGAAGAGGAGTCAGTTCAAGGTTGACTTTTAAAAGCAGGCGTCTGTACAATCTTCCGTGATGGGTCAGAAAATCTGGATGCGATGCGGGTGGGCCACAGGGACCCCCCTCACTGTGTGGAAAGATGTCACCTAATGGGGTTTAAAGGTTGGCAAAATCCCCGGGTGGCCAGTTAAAGCTTCGTGTGCTGCCAGTATAATGTGGCTTTTTAGCAGATTGCTGCAGACAGTGCACTGACAGGGACTTCTTCATCAAAGTCCCACAGTTGAAAAACTTGTCGAAAACCAGTTATTGAGAAGGAAGTCTCCCGTCTTCCCCCCTCGTCCCCCTCTACACACTGCACTCTGAATCCTATCTCCTCTGCTCACTCGCCACCGGAATTATTCCTACACTAACTCATCTCTTCTTGGTCCTTTCTCTGAACACAGGCTCACTTCCGTCATCCTTCCGGCATCCTTCTGCCACACTCATCCTGAAGAAGGTTCCTCTCGATCCCGTCTTGCCTTCCAGCTACCATCTATCTCCCTTCTACCATTGGCATACACACTTGTTGAAGAACTCCTTTATAAGTGCATGCTGCAATTTCCCTCTTCTAACTGTCTCCTTGATACACTGCAGTCCGGATTCCGTCCTGATTAACCCACTGAGACGGCCCTAACAAAAGTCACTAATAACCTACTTAAAGCAGCAAACCGTGAGAAATCATGTTTTTTTTTTTATATGTAAATAAATCTGTTCCGTAGTATTAGATAATAGTGACTGTTTTTTTAAATTCAACTCTTAATGTCATTTTTAAAGATTTTTAAAGCATATTTTGATTTCTATAGCAGGCTTTATCACACCTCCCAAGCAGTGCAAGATCTTTGCAACACTTTCCTGTTTGGGATAATTTGTTGCAAATGTTCCCAGCAGTTTGAGCTGCAAACTGTAACAATTGATCATGTTACCTTAGTAATATAAGGATACATTGTAGCTGCTGTGTTACACTGACGCAGCCATTATGTTAGGCACACCATCAGGATTATAACAGATTTATAACAGGAGCATGGATGTCCAATAACCATCTTAAACTTTACATGTCAAAAGCTGAACTTATCATTTTCCCTTCTTCCAACTCAGGATTTCCCAATAAATAGATGACCCCATCATACCCCCGATACCCCACGCTATGTATCATTTATGACCCCACCCCCTCATTCATCCTTCACGTTCAGTCCCTCTCCAAATCATGTTGTTTCCACCTCAACAATATTGTTAAAGTACGTCCATTCCTCACGGAACAATCCATCCTTACGCACTAATTATCTCCCTCGTCCCTTCCTCACGGAACAATCCATCCTTACGCACTAATTATCTCCCTCGTTGCTTCCTCACGGAACAATGCATTCTTACGCACTAATTATCTCCCTCGTCCATTCCTCACGGAAAAATGCATTCTTACGCACTAATTATCTCCCTCGTCCCTTCCTCACGGAACAATCCATCCTTACGCACTAATTATCTCCCTCGTCCCTTCCTCACGGAACAATCCATCCTTACGCACTAATTATCTCCCTCGTCCCTTCCTCACGGAACAATCCAGCCTTACGCACTAATTATCTCCCTCGTCCCTTCCTCACGGAACAATCCAGCCTTACGCACTAATTATCTCCCTCGTTACTGCCTCACGGAACAATCCATCCTTACGCACTAATTATCTCCCTCGTCCCTTCCTCACGGAACAATCCATCCTTACGCACTAATTATCTCCCTCGTCCCTTCCTCACGGAACAATCCATCCTTACGCACTAATTATCTCCCTCGTCCCTTCCTCACGGAACAATCCATCCTTACGCACTAATTATCTCCCTCGTTACTGCCTCACGGAACAATCCATCCTTACGCACTAATTATTTCCCTCGTTACTGCCTCACACTCCTACATTACATATATTTATAAGTTCCTTAAACAGGCAATCCAAGACGTTTTTTATTTAAAAAAAAATTAATACAGGTGGGAAGCAGGAGACCCCTGGAGCAGAACCTCATTCATTTCAGCTCCAGGGACCCCCTGCTCCCCGAGATATTTACCTCCGAAGGGGGCGCCGGTATCTGCAGGTTGTTTTGCAGTTTAAAGCCACCGGTCACATGGACCAATAGGAAGAGGAACCTGAGGAGAATACGGCTTTCTATTGGCCCACACGGCCTGGAAGCTTTGGAAAGCAGCCATAATGTGAACCCTCAAGTGGTTACCAGCACCCACCCCAGAGGTTAGCGTCTCCAGGCGCGGCGGGTCTCCGGCGCTGAAATGAAGTCAAATAGATATGCCAAGTCTTTTTAACGATGCGTGTTTACGGGTTTCACCTGAAGTAGGATACATTGTGCATTGTGTCTGCTTCATTAACAATACGTCACATGTCTATTTGACTTTTGTCACGCAGTTTGGGTGCCGCAGGATACTGTTCTCTTTTGGAGCGATTTCTGCAGGGATTCTCGCTTTCCTGCTGGAGCGCCAGCCGCCATTTTGAAAGGAGGGGAGTGCACCCGCCATCTTTAGATCCTTTTGAATGTTCTCGTCCTCCCACGTTGTACTGCGCTGCAGAAAATGTTTGCACCACACAACTAAAAGATAACAATCTTACTAGATTAATAAGTGTCTTTAGCTAATGTCTATAGCAGTATTTTTAGGGGCGATAAAGCAGTGGGAACATGCTACTGTGTTACTCTGTGTTACTCTGCATAGGAGGGTAAGAAGGGTAAGAAAGGTATGGGACATTTACCCTGCGAGGGATCGCCAGAGGAATCAGACCGTAGAGTGACATGTTGGAGATGTATAAAATCCTGAATTCCACTGAGAATAGGGAATTGATTACTATTGGGATTAGGGGGGACCAACCTATGAAGCAAATAATGGAAGACACTTTCTTAGTCGGTCAACCTCATTGGAACTCAATGAGGAGATTAGCCTCACATATTTTATGGAAGTAATAAGTAAGTGTCTAAATAGCTTTTTGAAAGATATACAACTGTAGCATCCATCATTTCTTTGCATGTATATGTTGCATCATGGAGTGTGTTGCTTCCCGGATGCCCTCCCTTCTGCTATACCCAGAATCCTCCACTGCTGCCACTGGAGGATTCTGTAGACTGGATATAAGGCTGGATGGACTCTCTGGTCTGACTCGTCACTGGCAGCTCTGATGTTTACACTCCCGCTCTTGTAGCCGGTCCTGTGGATCTGTGACCTGTTGCTTCTTGTCTCTTAACAGTTCTTTGCCCCTTGCTATGTCAGAACGGGGGCATCTGCCTGAGGAAGGACAAGTGCCTGTGCCCGCCAAACTTCACCGGGAAGTTCTGCCAAATCCCTGTGTTACCAGGCGGGGCAACATTACAGGGACGCAGGAACATCAGTGCCGAGCAGCACGCATTGACTAAATCTGTATACACACTACCACTCTCCAACCACCATCCAGACAAAGACGGTATTAAGAATGAATGACATAAATCGCCTGCCTTGTTATTATGACTCCCTTGTTATTACCACTTTAATCAGGGTCGATGCAAGGGTATTCGGCACCCTCAGCGAACCTTCTGCTGTGCTGCCCCCCCATACCCAGTTTTTTTCCGGAATGTTTTCTACATCGGTTGGACTTGCCCGAGACAATCCTCTCTCTCTTCCCAAGCTTCTCTCTCCCCCTCTCCCCCCACCACTCTCTCTCTTCCCAAGCTTCTCTCTCCCCCCTATCCCCCTCTCCCCCCCACTCTCTCTCTCTCTTCCCAAGCTTCTCTCTCCCCCTTCCCCACTCTCCCCCACCACTCTCTTCCCAAGCTTCTCTCCCCCCTCCCCCACCACTCTCTCTCTTCCCAAGCTTCTCTCTCCCCCTACCCCCCTCTCCCCCCACCACTCTCTCTCTCTTCCCAAGCTTCTTTCTCCCCCTCCCCCACTCTCCCCCCACCACTCTTCCCAAGCTTCTCTCTCCCCCCTTCCCCACCACTCTCTCTCTTCCCAAGCTTCTCTCTCCCCCTCTACCCCTCCCTCTCTCTTCCCCTCCCCACCCCTATCTCTCTTACTCCCCACCCATCTCTCTCTTTCCCCCCACCCCCCCCTCTCTCAGTTCCTGCTGCAGTGTAGAGGCAGAAGATACCAGCCTGCTCTGCTCCCAGCCTCCACTGCCGCCCTCCCAAAATGTGGCACCCTACTGTAGAAAAAACAAATAGGTAGCGCTATATCCCACAGTGAGCTGGCAGCCGGTGATATAACCCTGACCCCTAGTCAGGCTATAGAAGTGGAAAAGAAGTTATATCAGTGGCGCTCAACACTGTAATGATCAAAGCAATTCTAATAGATATTATAAAATATATATTATAAAATATACAACCAGAGCCACGGAAATCGCCCGTCTGATTGGATGCTCCACGTGGTAAGGGTAAACATGTAAATATACAAAGAAATCAAATCATAGCATAATACTGTAAAACATACACATACATAAACAAACAACACTTAACAAACGCTGAGAACAACAGGTTCTCACAATGGCATTTAATATGGCATATCATTAATATCATAAAATACACTTATTACACATAAAATAGTACATAAAAACATATATTAGGTTCAGGCAAGATTCTCCAACTCGGGTGGGGGTACCTGCTTACCGAAAACAGGATGTAATCAGGCAATGGATAATTCAAAGAATTACATGTTTACATGTTTACCCTTACCACGTGGAGCATCCAATCAGACGGGCGATTTCCGTGGCTCTGGTTGTATATTTTATAATATATCTTATATACTATATTAGTGAAAGCACTGTATGCCTGCATGCATGCCTGCCTGCCTGCCTGCCTGCCTGGATGTCCGGTGTCCCTAGGGGCAATCTCATTGGTCCCTTGGCCCGCCCGCCCCCGCACACCTCTCATTGGCCTCACACACACACACCACCCCCTTGGCCCGCCCCCCACACCTCTCATTGGCCTGAGGCGGAGTGACGGGCCAAAGGACCAAAAAAAAAAAACACACACACACACACACCTCTCCCCCTCCCCGCTCCAAATCACCTCTCCCCCCTCCAAATCACCTCTCCCCCCTCCCCGCTCCAAATCACCTCTCCCCCTCCCCGCTCCAAATCACCTCTCCCCCTCCCCGCTCCAAATCACCTCTCCCCCTCCCCGCTCCAAATCACCTCTCCCCCTCCCCGCTCCAAATCACCTCTCCCCCTCCCCGCTCCAAATAACCTCTCCCCCCTCCCCGCTCCAAATCACCTCTCCCCCCTCCCCAGCGGCATCACCTCTCCCCTTCCCCGCTCCAAATCACCTCTCCCCCCTCCCCGCTCCCTCTCCCCCCTCCCCGCTCCAAATCACCTCTCCCCCCTCCCCGCTCCAAATCACCTCTCCCCCCTCCCCAGCGGCATCACCTCTCCCCCTCCCCGCTCCAAATTACCTCTCCCCCTTCCCGCTCCAAATCACCTCTCCCCCCTCCCCAGCGGCATCACCTCTCCCCCTCCCCAGCAGCATTACCTCTCCCCCTCCCCGCTCCAAATCACCTCTCCCCCTCCCCGCTCCAAATCACCTCACCCCCTCCCCAGCGGCGCTCAAACTCAACTCTCCCCCTCCCCAGCGGCATCACCTCTCCCCCCTCCCCAGCGGCATCACCTCTCCCCCCTCCCCAGCGGCATCACCTCTCCCCCCTCCCCAGCGGCATCACCTCTCCCCCCTCCCCAGCGGCATCACCTCTCCCCCCTCCCCAGCGGCATCACCTCTCCCCCCTCCCCAGCGGCATCACCTCTCCCCCCTCCCCAGCGGCATCACCTCTCCCCCCTCCCCAGCGGCATCACCTCTCCCCCCTCCCCAGCGGCATCACCTCTCCCCCCTCCCCAGCGGCATCACCTCTCCCCCCTCCCCAGCGGCATCACCTCTCCCCTACCCCCGGCGGGGGAACAGGCAGCTGCCACGCGGCGCGTAAGATGGCGGACCCCCTTCCTCCCTCGCGGCGCCGAGTCAGACAATGGCGGCGCCCGGAAGTACAGGTAGGTGTCGCTCCCCCACCTCCGGCGCCAAACGGAACTGAGAAAGGGTGCATCAACAGAGACGTGTGTGTGTGTGTGTGTGTGTGTGTGTGTGTGTGTGTGTGTGTGTGTGTGTGTGTGTGTGTGTGTCACTGTCCACTGCCCCCCCCTCCTGTCCACTGCCCCCCCGTCCACTGCCCCCCCGTCCACTGCCCCCCCCTCCTGTCCACTGCCCCCCCCTCCTGTCCACTGCCCCCCCCCCTCCTGTCCACTGCCCCCCCTCCTGTCCACTGCCCCCCCTCCTGTCCACTGCCCCCCCTCCTGTCCACTGCCCCCCCTCCTGTCCACTGCCCCCCCTCCTGTCTACCCCCCCTCTCCTGTCCACTGCCCCCCCTCCTGTCCACTGCCCCCCTTCCTGTCCACTGCCCCCCTCCTGTCCACCTCCCCCCCCCTCCCCCTCTCCTGTCCACTGCCCCCCCTCCTGTCCACTGCCCCCCCCTCCTGTCCACTGTCCCCCCCTCCTGTCTACTGTCCGTCCCCCCCTCCTGCCCCCCCCTCCTGTCCACTGCCCCCCCCTCCTGTCCACTGCCCCCCCTCCTGTCCACTGCCCCCCCTCCTGTCCACTGCCCCCCTTCCTGTCCACTGCCCCCCTCCTGTCCACTGCCCCCTCCTGTCCACCTCCCCCCCTCCCCCTCTCCTGTCCACTGCCCCCCCTCCTGTCCAATGCCCCCCCCTCCTGTCCACTGTCCCCCCCTCTTGTCTACTGTCCGTCCCCCCCTCCTGCCCCCCCCTCCTGTCCACTGTCCCCCCCATCCTGTCCACTGTCACCCCATCCTGTCCACTGTCCGTCCCCACACCCTCCTGTCCACTGTCCGTCCCCACACCCTCCTGTCCACTGTCCGACGCCCCCCCCCTGCCTTTGACGCCCCCCCCCTGCCTTTGACGCCCCCCCCCCTGCCTTTGACACCCCCCCCCTGCCTTTGACGCCCCCCCCCTGCCTTTGACGCCCCCCCCTGCCTTTGACGCCCCCCCCTGCCTTTGACGCCCCCCTCCCTGCCTTTGACGCCTCCCCTCCCCTGACTCCCCTCCCTGGTGCTCCCCTCCCCGGCGCTCCACTCACATCACCTCCCACACACTGACTGACACACACAACTTATTGACACACACACACGCTGACTGACGCACACACACACGCACACTAACTGACGCGCGCACACACACTGATGACACACACACACTGACCTACACACACACTGACTGACACACTGACACTGACTCACACACACACACTAACTGACGCGCGCACACACACACACACACACACACTGACTGACACACACACTGACTGACACACACTGACTGACACACACACTGACTGACACACACACTGACTGACACACACACACCGACTGACACACACACACCGACTGACGCGCACACTGACTGCCGCACGTGCACACACACACCCACACACACACTGACTGCCGCACGCGTACACACACTGACTGACTGCCGCACGCACGCACACACTGACTGACGCGCACACAAACCCTGACTGACGCACACACGCACGCACACACGCACACACTGACTGAGGCACACACTGGCTGTGTGTGCGTCAGTCAGTCTGTGTGTGTTTGTGTTTCTGCCTCAGACTCACTGACGCGCGCGCAAACACACAGTGACTGACGCACACATGCTACATGAAGCTGTGAAGGAGGGAGGGAGGGGGGGGACTGGATTGATGTGAATGGGGGACAAACAGAGAGAGGGGGGAGGAGAGAGAGAGGAACGGGAACATTACATCCCGGGCAACGCCGGGTCTCTCAGCTAGTATTTTATAATATCTATTAGAATTGCTTTGATCATTACAGTGTTGAGCGCCACTGATATAACTTCTTTTCCACCCTACTGTAGGTGACGCCTAGGTTGCCCAGTGCTTGTACCGGCCCTGACTATACTAATATGATGTATCATACCTTATTAACTCTATCTTGGTATTAAGTCTCATGTCTTATTTCCACCCTCTTGGTAATATGTCTTATGTGTAATATCCTCTCTCTTGGTATTACGTTATGTGTAATATCCTCTCTCTTGGTATTACGTTATGTGTAATATCCTCTCTCTGTATTACGTCATGTGTAATATCCTCTCTCTTGGTATTACGTTATGTGTAATATCCTCTCTCTTGGTATTACGTTATGTGTAATATCCTCTCTCTTGGTATTACGTTATGTGTAATATCCTCTCTCTTGGTATTACGTTATGTGTAATATCCTCTCTCTTGGTATTACGTCATGTGTAATATCCTCTCTCTTGGTATTACGTTATGTGTAATATCCTCTCTCTGTATTACGTTATGTGTAATATCCTCTCTCTTGGTATTACGTTATGTGTAATATCCTCTCTTGGTATTACGTTATGTGTAATATCCTCTCTCTTGGTATTACGTTATGTGTAATATCCTCTCTCTTGGTATTACGTTATGTGTAATATCCTCTCTCTTGGTATTACGTTATGTGTAATATCCTCTCTCTTGGTATTACGTTATGTGTAATATCCTCTCTTGGTATTACGTTATGTGTAATATCCTCTCTCTTGGTATTACGTTATGTGTAATATCCTCTCTCTTGGTATTACGTTATGTGTAATATCCTCTCTCTTGGTATTACGTTATGTGTAATATCCTCTCTCTTGGTATTACGTTATGTGTAATATCCTCTCTTGGTATTACGTTATGTGTAATATCCTCTCTCTTGGTATTACGTTATGTGTAATATCCTCTCTCTTGGTATTACGTTATGTGTAATATCCTCTCTCTTGGTATTACGTTATGTGTAATATCCTCTCTCTTGGTATTACGTTATGTGTAATATCCTCTCTCTTGGTATTACGTTATGTGTAATATCCTCTCTCTTGGTATTACGTTATGTGTAATATCCTCTCTCTTGGTATTACGTTATGTGTAATATCCTCTCTCTTGGTATTACGTTATGTGTAATATCCTCTCTCTTGGTATTACGTTATGTGTAATATCCTCTCTCTTGGTATTACGTTATGTGTAATATCCTCTCTCTTGGTATTACGTTATGTGTAATATCCTCTCTCTTGGTATTACGTCATGTGCAATATCCTCTCTCTTGGTATTACGTTATGTGTAATATCCTCTCTCTTGGTATTACGTTATGTGTAATATCCTCTCTCTTGGTATTACGTTATGTGTAATATCCTCTCTCTTGGTATTACGTCATGTGTAATATCCTCTCTCTTGGTATTACGTTATGTGTAATATCCTCTCTCTGTATTACGTTATGTGTAATATCCTCTCTCTTGGTATTATGTTATGTGTAATATCCTCTCTAGGTATTACGTTATGTGTAATATCCTCTCTCTTGGTATTACGTTATGTGTAATATCCTCTCTCTTGGTATTACGTTATGTGTAATATCCTCTCTTGGTATTACGTTATGTGTAATATCCTCTCTCTTGGTATTACGTTATGTGTAATATCCTCTCTTGGTATTACGTTATGTGTAATATCCTCTCTCTTGGTATTACGTTATGTGTAATATCCTCTCTCTTGGTATTACGTTATGTGTAATATCCTCTCTCTTGGTATTACGTCATGTGTAATATCCTCTCTCTTGGTATTACGTTATGTGTAATATCCTCTCTTGGTATTACGTTATGTGTAATATCCTCTCTCTTGGTATTACGTTATGTGTAATATCCTCTCTTGGTATTACGTTATGTGTAATATCCTCTCTCTTGGTATTACGTTATGTGTAATATCCTCTCTCCTGGTATTACGTTATGTGTAATATCCTCTCTCCTGGTATTACGTTATGTGTAATATCCTCTCTCTTGGTATTACGTTATGTGTAATATCCTCTCTCTTGGTATTACGTTATGTGTAATATCCTCTCTCTTGGTATTACGTTATGTGTAATATCCTCTCTCTTGGTATTACGTTATGTGTAATATCCTCTCTCTTGGTATTACGTTATGTGTAATATCCTCTCTCTTGGTATTGCGTCATGTCATCTTACGACTATCATCTTATTACTATAGGAGGAGCAACAATTGTCAAGGTGCACGTAGAGCACCCTCCAGAGGCCTCGGTAAACATCCACCAGGTGGAGAGCATCCATGGGCGTGGGCAGCAGGCAGGTGAGCGGCGGGACGTGTCCCAGAATGCTGTGCAGCAGTCGGGGAGGGTCCCCCTGTACAGAGTGCAGGCGCAGAGCAGCCCCAGGATCAACGGCTACACGGAAAACTCCGGGTTCGGCTACTGCTTCCGGCGCCTGGAGAACAGCCAGGTATGTGAATGAGTATAGTGGCAGCACGACCCACTGATAAACCCTTCAGCTGGCAGAGGGGCTCTGCAACGCATTGCCCGCGTGGCAGCGGACAGGTTGCAGCCCCAGTCTTAAAATATGCGGGCGGTTTAATGAACAGGTCACTCAGACATGTAATATCTGCCATCGCGGTCAATTTAATGTCTGAATTGTAACAGTTTAATCCTAGAGAGGGAGAACGGGTGGGCGAGATTGGGAGAAGGCGGGTGACAAATGGAGAAGTCAGACTGTTCTAGTAGTTATTTCTGTGGGATTTTAGGCCACACACTATCAGATCAAACACGCATCTCTATTAGGACTACTCCAAATTCATTGGTGTAAATAGCAATATCCCGTATCCTTTTGGCTGGCTGCATGTCCATCTTACTGAGGCTATTTTCTCCCCACTGAGAACATATTGCTCTTTTTAATTGCTCATCCCACAAGATTAGCTAGGTTCACTTCCCCTTGCCCACATCCCTCCTTCCCATGTAAGAGGCAGGGTACAGAGCTTGCGATCAAAGCCGAAAGTAGCGTTTCCAAGAGATGACGGCGTCACCTCCAGGGAGCGGGGGCTGCGAGTCGCCTGCCGCATATTTCTGGAGCAAAACAAATTGTATCAAAGAACGTTCCTTCCACGAGTGATCCCGGGCTCTGTGTGTGACGCCAGCACACAGCCCAGGAGAATATATAAGTGTGTCATCTCATGACACTGGTTTCATTGCCTCCCCGTGGGGCCGAGCCCGAGTCCATGAGACGCTCGGCCGGAGTTATCTCACCGTGTTGCCGGTTGCCAGCGCAGCTGCATTCCCATGAAGTTCATTCAAGTTTCTGCTTTACTTCCAGTGCGCCTCCCCTCTCCCCGGCCTGAGGACCCAGGAGATCTGCTGTCGAGGTTCTGGAGTGGCTTGGGGGGTCCATGACTGCACGCCGTGCTCTGGGTACCAGGGTAAGTATTCCACCTCTGGCAGGGGCACAGCAGCGCTTCAGGATAGACGGACCAGATTTTCAATGTTGGCAATATGTATAACGGTATGTAAACGGGTGCGGGTCTGGGTGCGGGACACACTGGCAGCGAAGCGGTTAAGATTGGTCTTTAACAATTCATCACCTGTCTGAAAACCCTGTATACACCTTTTGCTCAGAGGATATACAGGGGACAGTGACAGAGAAGATTACTTTTAACAGTAGGTGATGTTAGTTACCACTAGTAATTCTACATGTCAAAACACATTACTGACCCCTGATATATTAAAATGCCCTTGGTGTTAAACACAGTAGCATTGGATCCAGCCACCCTCTTTCCTTCTGCCCTACACTCCCATTTTCATGCACTCCTGACTCCACTTCGCCATGCGTGAGAAGTCTCCTCTTGGCTGGCAGCTCTCAGGCAGGGTCAGGTAGTGAGGAGTATGAAATCCAGATACAACCCACTCCCCAGCTCAGGCTAGTGACAGGAGAGCAGGCCGCTGGGACAGGGGGGGTATTAAACGTCTTCCAGGAACCACCCACGTTATCCTGCCGAGCGAAACACGCCAAGCGCACATCTGTCCTGTGTTCTTCCCGTGGAGTCTAACCAACCAAGCAGAAAGACCCTGTGCCCATCTGTGATAAATAAAACATGATTACAAAACAAGGGCTTGGTTCTTCTCCACGAGGGAAGCGTTTTCTTGTGCTCACAGGAGGTCGTGTGAGAAGAAAAGTGACCCAAGTGTAGCACTCAAGCTCACCCTCTGGTGGCGAATGTAGTAATTAAAATAATTCTTTATTACGTAACAATAGATAAAATAATGGGTGTTCAAAGATGAACTGAAGGTAAGTTGGATCTTGAGACTGATAAGCGTTTGGCTCAGGATCCTGTAAATCAAAGTGTATTAATAGACCATTGCTAGATTACACTAAATGACAGTGCTCGTGAAGGATCCGTGAACCGATAGGACGTCCAGGGAATTCCCTGGCTTATATGCAAGATAAAGTAAATAGTAAATCTATCAGCAGTTGTACTGATAAGCTACTACAGTGTAGGTCAGGTGATTATATTTACGGTTAATGTATGGTTAGTGTGGTATCTAGTTTATAGTATATTTAGTATACCACAGTTCAACCAGTATAGGTATTTAGTTGATCTGGGCTAGTCTGAATCCTCCATTAAGAAAGGTAGAGGTATAGGATTTTCACACCAATAGATAACTGATATGACCTCATATAAACCTTGCATTAAGAAAGTGAGTGCAATGGTGTGTCCAGGTAGTTCTGCAAATGCGGAGATATCTTATATAGGTTTTATCACATCCGTATAATAGCTGATATGACCTCACATGACCTTGTACTGAAGAAGTGTTTAGCAGTGTTATCAGGCAGATTATTGTAATACTGTAATACTTTGCCAGTGTCTAACTGTATATCAGTATTTTTACACCGTAAGTATAGGTATATACAATCTCTTTGAGGACAAATTGTGAGAGAGTGATACTAGCTATGTATTCACAGCATTGATAACAGCCCCCTTTGGATCTAGGGGTTAGTATCACATACAAGGAATGTCCTATAGTAACCTTTTTGGGTCAGAGGTGGTGTAATGATATCGTAGTCCTTGGAACACCGTTTAACATACGTAGCGGGTCAGCTAGGATAAAAGCTGATCCTGGCGTGAACAGGTAGTATGACCAGTAATGAATATGTACGTGAAACAACACCCCCTGGAGAAGAGATGCTCATATATACTCCTAATGGCGATAAGCTCCTAATACACGTCAGTGTTAATAGCAGGAGCCGGAGTGTGCCACTTTGCAAGCTGATGAGATAGAGTATCTCTCAGTCCTGCGTAAGTACATTTATCTGGACAGCAATATCCCTGTTAGTCAGATTTAGAGGCTTATATTCGTCCGTCGGAACACATTAAAGCTTATATCGAGCAGGAGCAGGGAACTGCACCAGCTCGCCGTGCGAGACAGTCAGGCGCGGTGGTAATCGATCCCTGCGCGTGCACGTCTGAGATTGAGCCGACGCGCGCGTTTCGCGAGAGACGCTTCTTCAAGGCAAGTTGCAAGTAATGATGACCTCACAGGAGGTCTAAAGAAGTTACCCCCCTCCGACTATTTAAGGCTTTAACGTAAGGGACAATGGGTTAAAAGGCCAGTCTTTTCTAGGACCAAATGGAATGAAGGACCATGTTAGTGCCATGCAGATGGGACCCCCTTAAACATGTCGCTACAATGAATAAAGTTTGGTCCTCGAAGGGACTGCCCCTTTAAGAGCCACACGTGGCACTATTCAATCTGTATACTATTCAGTATGCAGTGACGCTGGCTTCTCCTTGTCCGGGAAGACTTTAGCTCTGTTCATTTGAAGGACATGTTAAAAAGAGACCTACAGTACATATTTCCCTACCCAGGACCCCAAACTTTAGCTACCAGCAGCGGGGGCCAGATTGTGAGGGCTCCTCATATTTTGTCCTTTTTAGGCAGCATTGTTAATATGCGATATGAATATTGAATTAGTAGATAGTTCCACAGTGTACACAATCCTTACGTAGAATTTTTCTGCCCCTTAGAGCAGGGGTGCGTAAACTGGGGGGGGGGCACGCAAGATTGTTCAGGGGGGGGGGCGGGCGGATGCAGAGGTCCCGCGCTCTTCCCCGAAGGCATTTAAATTAAATCCCGGGGGATCGCGTGAGGCCTCTGTAACGTCCCTTACCTTGTCTTCGGCACGCGTCGCCATTGCAACGCGGCGTCAAACGACGACGCGGGGTGATGTCACGTTGCCATGGCTATTTGACACTGAAGACAAGGGCAGGAATGGGGCGCGAGCAGGGGGAGAGCAGGCAGGGGGGGGCCGCGGGGAAAGTTTGCGCACCCCCGCGCTTAGAGCTTATGATCTACGTTTTCGTAACAATGGTGACTTTCCCAAAGGTCACAAGGAGCGGATACTGGGACTTACGTCAAATTCACCCACTTCAAAGGCAATAACGTCCTACTCTTTCACCTCTAGCCTTTGGGTATTGTGATATATTGAAGCAAAAGGTGTTTGAGGGGAGGTACATAGGACCCATCACCTTCCAGGGTGTGTTCCCTTCACTCTCACCTGAGCCCTAATTAATGAGCTTCAAGGTTAAAAGGCAGCACAGACAGCTTCCTGTGCTGCTGCTGTGCTGGTCTGAAGGCACACACACAGACAGCTTCCTGTGCTGCTGCTGTGCTGGTCTGAAGGCACACACACAGACAGCCCTGTGAGATACTGCAAAGGGAAGCTGCAGGTACAGTGTCTAAAGTGGGGAAAGAACTTAGTTTCCCCACTGGTAGTTAGGGACTAAGCTGTATTAGTCAGAACTCTGAAAAGGAGTTAGGTTTTTGTTTCTGTTTTATGTTATAAGTTAACCCTGTTCCTGCTTTGTACCTGGCAAATAAACCCTCCTGTGCATCAACACTATGTTTCCCTGCCTTTGATCTGGATACAAGAGACTGCAACGTGGTGGGGACATCACAATTGGTGGAGTTTAGTGCAGGCAGTGAAAGTGGAAAATGGAGGCTTTTCTTACCTCGCTCCAGTACAAGCAAACAGAAAATGCTGCTATCCTATTGCGGGGTTTGCAGGAGATGTCAAAATCCCATAATGAGAGCTTACAACAGATGACAAAGTCACAAACTGATAGTACTGTGGCGTTAGTACAGCAGATGGCGCTGTCCTTACATCAGACGCTAAAAGAAGAGCAACACGAGGCGCAACTTCGCCTACACCAGGAGCTCCGAGTATTGGGGGAGAAGATTACCGCCCACACTAGTGTGGCCCCACAGGTCGCTCACCAGGTAAAATCGCACCTTATTCAGAAAATTACGATGGACGATGACGTTGAGGCGTACCTGTCAATTTTCGAGCGCACCGCAGTGCGCGAAGGGTGGCCAGTTGAGCAGTGGGCTGGAATAATTGCTCCTTTCCTGGTGGGGGACTCGCAGAAGGCTTATTATGACTTGGAGCCAGAGCAAGCGAAAAACTATGAAACCCTGAAGGCTGAGATTATGGCACGGCTAGGTGTTACTGTCGTAGTTCGGGCCCAGTGGTTCCACTCCTGGCGTTACAATGCAGAAAAGGCTCCATGCTCCCAACTCTACGACCTCATCCACTCTGCACGGAAATGGCTCCAGCCTGACGAATGTACAGCCGCCGCCGCCGTCAAAAGGGTCGTCATAGACCGGTTCCTGCGTGGTCTTCCTCGCACCTTCCAGAAGTGGGTCAGCCAGAGTGACCCCCAAAACGCAGAGCAGTTGGTCGCTTTAGTGGAACGCCACTTTGCTGCTGAGGAGATGGCCCGGAATACAAGTCCCGACGAGTTTCCCGGTCGCAGGTCCCCGCACATCAGGAGGTCCGGTAAGACTGTTCCTCGGCCTAGTGGCCCACAGGGACTCATAGACTCCCATAAAGGAGGTGGAAATCCCACGGCCCATAGAAGGGACTCTAGCCCCACTCCTTCCAATTGACTGGAGAAAAACCCCCGACCCAGTTTTGGGAAGTACACTGAGTGCTACAAATGTCATGAATTTGGACATGTGGCAGCAGTTTGCCCTATGAACCTTGACCGAATGCAATGTGACATTTCTGTGGGGTGTTTTTTGGGCGGGGTTCCTGCTGTTAAACAGACTGTGATAGAGAAAGGTCATTTAGAGAGGAATAGGATGTGTGAAGTCAAAATAGATGGGATACCTGTAAGTGCAATGCTTGACACTGGTAGTACAGTTACATTGGTCGCTGCACGTCTAGTCCAGTCTGGGTTTCTACCAGGGGTCTCCTTACAGGTAACCTGTATCCATGGGGATGATCGCACTTACCCGGCAGCACGAGTGTACATAGAAAACCCCATCGGCCCAGTACATCATCAGGGATAGGTATTGCCGAATCTGATGTATGAGGTACTAGTGGGTCAGGATTTCCCGTGGTTTTGGGAACTGTGGGAAAGGAAGTCTGATTGTGTTCAGGATGTGCCCTTGAGGTCTGAGATTCCCAATCCAGTAGACCTTGGTTCTCTGTTAGAGGTTATGGCAGGTGAAGGACCTGAGGTTGAGGACCCCCCCAGAACTAGATTTTCGGGATTTACAAGTTGCTCCCGTAAAGTTTGCCTCTGCCCAACTAGACAATTTGACGCTAGTAAACGCCAAAGCCACAGTAGTGAGCATAAATGGGGTACCAGTTAACCCTGAGGTTACGCCATCACCACCCTAATTTGTCTACAACAATGACTTAGTGTATAGGGTAGAAAGAGAAGACCCTGATAGGTTAGAGCAGCTACTAGGGGGCCAAAGCCCTTTAGAAGTCAGGTAATGAACCTGGCCCATAGCCATATCCTGGGAGGACACCTAGGGATAAAGAAAACCACTGATAGAATAAAGGCGCGATTTTACTGGCTGGGTCTACACAAAGACGTAGAACGTTATCGTGAGACATGTCCAGAGTGTCAAATGACCTCACCAGTAAAATCGTTCCGTAGTCCGTTAATACCCTTGCCCATTATTGAAGTTCCCTTTGAACGTATCGGAATGGATCTGGTAGGCCCGTTACCAAAGTCAGCACGGGGCCATCAACACATTCTAGTCATTGTAGACTATGCCACAAAATATCCAGAAGCGGTTCCCCTCCAGAAAACATCCGCTAAAGGCATAGCCAAAGAATTAATGTTGTTGTTTACTCGGGTCGGGATCCCCAAGGAAATATTAACAGACCAAGGAACCCCTTTTATGTCCCGGGTTACGAAAGAGCTATGCCGGTTGCTGAATATCAAACATTTACACACCTCGGTCTATCACCCGCAAACCGACGGCCTAGTGGAGCGGTTTAACAAGACTCTTAAACATATGTTACGGAAGGCCATAGACCGAGATGGTATAAACTGGGATTTTCTCTTACCGTATTTGTTGTTTGCCGTAAGAGAAGTTCCTCAGGCATCTACAGGGTACTCCCTTTTTGAGTTGTTGTATGGGAGACACCCACGAGGTATACTTGATATGCTCAAAGAGACCTGGGAAACAGAGTCAACACCCCACCGTAGCATAATCGAGCATATTTCCCAGATGCAGGGTCGCATTGCAACAGTGTTGCCGATTGTGCGACAACACGTGCAGCAAGCCCAGAGTTCACAGCAGAACTCTTATAACTGGAATGCCAGACTTAGGGTGTTTGGGCCGGGAGATAAGGTGTTAGTGCTAGTACCTACAGTAGAATGTAAATTTTTGGCCACCTGGCGGGGACCCTACGAAGTCCTAGAAAGAGTAGGAGAGGTCAATTATAGAGTTAGACAGCCCGGGAGGAGGAAGCCAGAACAGTTGTATCATGTGAATCTCTTAAAGCCCTGGAAAGAGAGGGAAGCGTTGGTTACTGTAGTTCGGACTGTACCATCTAGGGAACCTTCTGTTCCTGAAGTGAAAAATGCTGACACCTTGTCTGGCCCTCAGAAACAGGAGGTAAAGGAGTTTCTTGTGCGCAATGCCCGAGTTTTCTCCCCTGTACCTGGGAGAACCTCGGTTATTGAGCATAACATCCATACAGAACCTGGGAAGGTCGTACATCTTAAGCCCTGTAGATTACCTGAGGCTAGGCGACAGGCCGTTAAAGAGGAGGTACAGAAAATGTTGGAACTCGACGTAATCGAGGAATCATTCAGTAACTGCTCGAGCCCTATCGTGTTGGTTCAGAAACCGGATGGCTTGATCAGGTTCTGTAATGATTTTAGGAAACTAAATGCAGTCCAAATTTGATACATACCCTATGCCACGGGTGGACGAACTGATAGACAGGGAAGGTGATGCCCGATACTTAACTACCCTTGATCTGACTAAGGGGTATTGGCAGGTACCTCTAACACAGGCTGCTAAAGAAAAAACGGCATTTTCCACACCAGGCGGGCTATACCAATATAAGGTCCTACCCTTCGGTCTACATGGGGCTCCAGCAACTTTTCAGAGATTGATGGACCGGGTGTTGAAGTCCCATACAGACTATGCCGCGAGCTACCTTGATGATGTGATCATTCACAGAAATGACTGGGGCTCTCACCTGGAAAAGGTACAGGCAGTTCTAGACTCCCTGGAGGAAGCGGGTCTGACGGCAAACCCTGCTAAGTGTGCCATCGGTTTAGAAGAGACCAAGTACTTAGGGTATACGGTTGGTAGACGGCTTGTGAAACCGCAGGTGGCAAAGCTAAAGACAATTAGGGAGTGGCCGAGACCAGTAACTAAGAAACAGGTTAAGCCTTCCTCGGCCTGGCCGGTTACTACCGTCGATTTATACCGGACTTTGCCACCCTCTCAACCCCTCTGTCCGACCTAACAAAGGGAAGAGTTCGTCATGGTGAAGTGGTCTGACCAAGCGGAGAAAGCTTTCCAAAGCTTAAAAGACGCCTTATGCGCTCATCCCGTCCTGATCACCCCGGACTTCACCAGGGACTTTCAGGTTCAGTGTGACGCTTCCGATGTAGGGATAGGAGCGGTCCTGTCACAAAGAGTCGGAACGGAGGAACACCCCATCATATATATCAGCAGAAAACTAACTGTCCAGAAGAGATATGCAGTAGCTGAGAAAGAGGGCTTGGCCATCAAATGGGCATTAGAGACTCTAAAATATTATTTGTTAGGGAGAAAATTTACCCTAATAACCGACCATGCACCCTTAAAGTACATGCAGCAAAATAAGGAAAAGAATGCTCGTGTAACTCGCTGGTTTTTGAGTGTCCAGGGGTTCCAGTTCACAGTTGAACACAGGCCAGGCTCCAAACATGGAACTGCTGATGCATTGTCCCGAGTATACACCTCCCTATTTTCCAGTGCTCACCCGATAACGATTGAGCAAAGGGTGGGGGGGGGGGGATATGTGATATATTGAAGCAAAAGGCGTTTGAGGGGAGGTACATAGGACCCAGCACCTTCCAGGGTATGTTCCCTTCACTCTCACCTGAGCCCTAATTAATGAGCTTCAAGGTTAAAAGGCAGCACAGACAGCTTCCTGTGCTGCTGCTGTGCTGGTCTGAAGGCACACACACAGACAGCCCTGTGAGATACTGCAAAGGGAAGCTGCAGGTACAGTGTCTAAAGTGGGGAAAGAGCTTAGGTTTCCCCCACTGTTAGTTAGGGACTATCCAAGTAGAGAAGAATGGTGGAGCACTGCTAGAAAAAATAAAGGGCTGGAGGCTTGTGGCAAGTTAAAAATGCTTTAATCTAATGCATAAGTAGACCGGGCTACAGTAAGAGAGGTTCTCTAACGCGTTTCGCACTGTCAAAGCGCTTTGACAGCGCGAAACGCGTTAGAGAACCTATCTGTTTGTAGCCCGGTCTTCTTATGCATTAGATTAAAGCATTTTTAACTTGCCACAAGCCTCCAGCCCTTCCTTTTTTCTAGCAGTGCTCCACCATTCTTCTCTACTTGGATTTACCTGCACCGGAAAGAGGCACGCTGTATCTTTCAAGGACCTGATGATT